>NC_091179.1:36494808-36649808 GCF_040958095.1 Procambarus clarkii
TAAATGCTTCAGACGAATATGCATCCACTTCAGCCACGACTCCGCATGAAGTACAGAACGAACAAGCATCCTATCCCATTACATCCCAATATGACGAGGATGCCAGCTCAGGTGATGAAGCAGTCTCGAACAGTGATTTTGCTGAATACAAAAGCCGGAATACCTTACGCAAAGAGAAAAAGGCCGCGAAAGCCAACAATGCTGTCAAGATGACCAATACCACCCTAACACAGGGTGGATCACCACCTCCTCTAGCACCCCGGGATAAATATGCCAGGCTGGCATTTCCATTTGAAGTTTACAGTGACAGGAGGTACTCCTGGATGAAACGTGATCTCCCTCGTGCTTTTGTTGACACCATACACCTTATACACCCTAGATCCACCTCACCCTATATCTATGTAGCAAGGTCCTGTGAAGACACGTGAAGACACCATCTGTGCCCTGCTCCAAGGTCAAGTGCGTGGCATCATATTCAGTAACCCCGACTCTCCAGCGGGCTCCATCCAGGAGATACAAAGAGTACCTTGTCACTTTCTACCCCCCATGACCTTGACATCTTCTGTGTGAAAGAATTATCAGGTGTGTACAGTGCAAGACGCATCACGTCTGGGGAAATGCCACTAAACAAGACTGTGATCGTCTGGAAAAATGAGGCGCCGCCCCATAGTCAGTTCAACTTCCTAAACCCCCCTTCCTACCAGCCGGTCCCATAACACCCTGGGTGTCCTCACCTGTCATTTGTTTTTGATGTCAACACTTTGGTCACATAGACAAGCATTCCAAATGTCCACTCACCTGTACTCTCTGTGTAGACAATTATCTAACTAAAAAAACTCTCGAATACAGACGACGTTCTTAAGACAGATAAAACCACATCCGCAACCGCCAAGCACAAGTGTTCTTGATCTTCACGGTAAGGTGTGACCGCCTGGCACAAGGACTGTGACAGGCGTCATCCCCCGTACAGCACAGTGGAGCAACCCACCACCGCACCAACCGGCCCTGCCCCCGAGAAAACCCCAATACCACACCAGCCCGCCCCGCCACCGAGAATGACCCCTATCACTACACCAGACTGCCCCGCCACTCGGGAAGACCCCACCACCACACCAGCCCGCCCCGCTACCCGGAATGACCCCACCACCACACCAGACCGACCCGTCACCCGGAATGACCCCACCACCACACCAGACCGACCCGTCACCCGGGATGACCCCACCACCGCACCAGCCCGCCCCACCACCCGGGAAGACTCCACAACCACACCAGCCCGCCCCACCACCCGGGATGACCCCCATCACCACACCAGCCCGCCATGCCACCCAGTATGACCGCCACCACCACACCAGCCCGCCCCACCACCCGGGATGACCCCCATCACCACACCAGACCGACCCGTCACCCGGAATGACCCCACCACCGCACCAGCCCGTCCCGCCACCCGGAATAACCCTCATCACCACACCAGACCGCCCCGCCACCCGGGAAGACCCCACAACAACACCAGCCCGCCACGCCACCTGGTATGACCGCCACCACCACACCAGCCCGCCACGCCACCCGGTATGACCCCCATCACCACACCAGGCCACCCCTCCACCCGGGATTACCCCATCACCACACCAGACCGCTCTGTCACCTGGGATGACCCCACCACCACACCTGCCCGCCCCGCTACCCGGGATGAGCTCCATCACCACACCAGACCGCCCCGCCACCCGGGAAGACCCCCATCACCACACTAGACTGCCCCGCCACCGGGATGACCCCACCACCAAACCAGACCACCCCGCCACCGGGGATGAACCTACCACCACACCTGACCGCCCCACCACCCAGGATGACCCACCACCACACCAGCCCGCTCACTACCCAGCAGGGCTCCACTCTACCTGACGCCAACAGTTGGGTATCCATCCCTGGCCTACCTGGGAAGCCTGATGCCAGCCTACAGAGTGAGGTGTTAGAACTTCCAGCTCGCATGAGTACTATGAAAATGACCATCGAAAAGCTCCAAGAAACACTCACGAAAATTCTAAATCATCTCAACTTCATTTTTGTTACGTTTAAGTGGACAACCTGAGACAGTGTTCAAGCGAGCCTCTGGCCGGCCCGAGGTGTGAAGTGAACGTCCAAGTGTCTAGTTAAATGCCTTCCAGTGATGTAAGTGTTGACACTTCTCAAGCAAGTCTTGACCCCTAATCTAGTGCTGAAAGTACCGCTGTGGCGAGTGTAACAAATGAATACCCGTGTGTCTCAACTGTAAATAGCAAATGCACTCAAGAACTCATACCAAACACTACTTCTTTTATCTCTATGAATCATGATGAATGTGCAATGATTATACAAGCTAGGTAAGATGGCGGAAACCAACTGACCTTGACAGAGGAAAAAACTCGTTGACATTACTGACCCAGAAAATTTTTCACTTTTAAACAGTAGTTTGCAACGTGTGAATCTTGTAAACACTTCTCTTCGTCAAGTATATGAACATTATTACCCAAGGCAAAATCACTCTTAAATTTCTCACGTGGAATGTGAGAAGCGTGCGCATGAGGCTGTTTGATCTAGTGATGTACACTGGTACCAACAACATTGATGTACTGTTCCTGCAGGAACTATACACCATAAGCATTAATGATGTATGCTGGAGCAAACAACATTGAGGTACTGTGCCTGCAGGAACCATACACTACAATCACAAAAAATAAAACGCCACCCAAACTCTCAGGTTATGTAGCACTCTCAAATGTTGGTTCACATGACGTCGGTATCTTGACGTATGTTAAAATTAACTTAGTATGTAAATATGTTAAAAACAACATAAGAGACGACTCATATTATCAGCAGTTTCCGACCGAAGTTATTAACTTAGTTAACGTATATGTAAGGTGCGATCATATGGTGGAAGCTTCCCTTCCAAAAATCACTAGCAGCTCTCAAACCATTGTCATGGGTGATTTTAATGCTAGATACACTAGCTTGGATGATGTCAAACCAAATAGAAATGACAATGTTTTTGTTAAATATCTGAAAGACCATAACATGTCTGTATTCAACTTTAACTCATCTAATGTCACACACCTCAGGGGTGGCAGACTTGATTACTTCATTGGTCACGGTCTTCTCGATAATTTTGACAAAGGGTCAATTGTTCACGAATTAGTTAGTGATAATTTTGCCATCCCCAGTTCATACACAAAAAAAATATCAAACCCTTAAATTTTGAAGAAACAATAATCAATATCCCTGAAAATTTACACATGCACTTCAAATACCGCTTTTCTGAATGGTATATATCTTAGTGCTTTACTACTGTCAATGCATTATTTGAGGACCTGGTAACTGAAGTAACCGCTTTTTATTAAAATATTGTAAAATCTGAAAGACCGAAAGCAGCAAGGAAGGGATATAGGTAGGTCACTAACTCACGCCTTAAGCCCATACATGACCGAGTTCTCATCTTAGCTGAGCAGCATAAAACACATAATACAGCTGACACCCTCAACATATTTCTTAAGGCCAGCCGAGAGTTCAGAGAGCTAAAGGAACAGGTGTATAACTAGCACTGGGGACAGTATTTACCAGGCATCAATCACTGCAACATTCACATCCCAAATGTGGGATGACCGCCTCCTCCTCTGTTCCTTTAACTTCTGTCCCGAAGGGTCCCCCTCATGGTTCTCTGTCTGGGGTTCACCTTCTTTCTACCCATTCTGTCTTGTCTCCTGTATCTTCTTCCTCGTCTCCCTCCGATCCTACTTTCCATCCTTCTCCTCCGTCTCTTAGCTCTCCACGCTGCCTGTCAGTGCAAGTTGATGTCCATCACTCTCCCAGCGGCCATGGTGTTGTTTGCTGTCGTTTTGCTTCTCCTTTTGAGACTTGAAACTGTTGCTCAGTACATTATTGCTGGGACGCCTATCTCTTTGAGTCAGAAGCGAAAGCCTGACTCAAGGAGACTCCTTCCTCCTCCTCGGCGGGTTAGAAGGCTTTGCTTTCTTCCTCGCCCCCTACCTCTGACACTCTCACTCCATCCCCTCCCGTTTCAGTGGTTGTTTCCCCTGTTCCTGTTATTGAGGTTTCTTTGGCCCCTGCTTCCCTCTCGGTTGCTGCCCTTGCTGAGGTGCACTCCCTAGTTTCTGCCCCTCCTGCTGCTGTCCTTGACCCTCGGTTGTCTCCCCTCCTCTGGACCCTGCTCGTCCGCCTCTGGTCGATCCTCCCGCTCCCTTCCCTCCATCCTTACTCAGTTTACCCATGCCTTCTATCCCTGACTTTGATGATCCTGATCCTGCGCTTCTTTTACGTGTTGTGTTCCTTTTTCCCCTTTGTTTCTTCATTGTCCTCTGTTGCTGTCCTTTCTCTTGTTGTCGATGTCTATTCCTGAATGGAATATTCGTGGATATTATGCCAATTTCCATGAACTCCAACTTCTAATTTCGTAGTTTTTGCCCCGTTGTGTCTGTCTCCAGGAGCCGATGCTTGATACTCGTCCTGATTGCTTCCATGACTATTCCTTTCTCTGCCCCCCCTTCCCCCCTGGCTCTTGCTGGGGCTTGTTCTCTTGATTCGTTCTGATGTTACCTTCGTCCCCCTACTTTTTCGTCGCTTCTCCAATGTTCTGCTGCACGTGTCTTTGTGTGTAAATGGTACACGGTTTGTTCCATTAACCTCCCACCAGAGTCCCGCTTTCTCTTCCCGATCTTAAACACCTACTGGACTCTTTGCCGGAGCCTGTGCTCTTGCTGTGTGATTTCAGTTGTCGACATAGCCTCTGGGGTGATGTTCTGACAAACACCCGAGGTCGCCTTCTCGAACCGTTCATCCTTTCTTCTTCCCTGTGTCTTCTGAATTCTGGTGAGCCCACTCATTTGGACTCTCGGACTCGCACCCTTTCCTGTCTTGATCTTTCTCTTTGCTCGTCGTCTCTTTACTTGGATTTCACGTGGCGAGTTCTCACTCGTCATGGCAGTGACCATTTTCCCATTGGTGTTACCTTTTTCACTTTTCGCCCTCCTCTCTCCTTCCTTAGGTGGCAGTTTGCTAAGGCAGACTGGAACCTATTTACCCGCCGTGCTGCTCTCTCTGACCTCTCCATTCTACCTTTCACTTGCGCCCTCCTCCTTTTTCATGACACCATCTTCGACGCTGCCCTCCACTCTATTCCTCACTGTTACTCTCGGGGACCACGGAAGTGCATTCCCTGGTGGAATGTGGACTGTGTTTGGGCGGTCCGCTATAAGCGTGCAACCTGGAAGAGACACCGCCGCCGACAGATGGCTGATTCTTTTCTTTTTGTTTCGGAACGCGAGTGCGGTGGCCCAAAGGGCCATTCATACAGCTAGGAGTGAATTTTGGAAGTCTTATCTTTCCACCATTACGCCCGCAACTCCATTTCCGCAAATCTGGAAGCGTGTCCACAAGATAGTGGGAAAGTTTGTTCCCGATTTCTCGCCGGTCCTTCACCTCCGTGGTTCTCTTGTGACAGATCTGTCACAAGAGTGACAGTTCTTGACGCAGTTCGGTCACGACCGAACTGGGTTCCCACTTTTCTTCTGTTAGCTCTGGTTCTCATCTTCCTCAATCTTTCCTTCTTCGTAAACCTGTCCTTCAATCTCGCCCTTTAGATTTCTGCACTCATTTCAGACTTCCCTATAATGATCCTTTCCCTCTCTCTGAATTTCAGTCTGCCCTGGCCCTCTGCGGTTCTACGCGGCGGGCTCCGATGGCATTCATTATGAGATGCTTCACCATCTCCCTCCGTGCACGTCTCAATATTTACTGAGTCTGTATAATAGGGTCTGGGAGACGTCGTCAGTCCCTGAGGACTGGCTCGATGCCGTTGTCCTCTCTGTTCGGAAACCAGCGTCTCTTGGGACATCCTCTAAGGACTTTTGCCCTATTTCCCTCACGAGTTGTGTCTGCAAACTCTTTGAACGTATGGTTAACGTTCGTCTGATGTGGTTCTTAAAACACTATCACCACCTCTCCCCTTCTCAATATAGTTTTTGCAAGTGCTGCAGCACAACAGATGTCCTGGTGAGCTTGTAGGTCTATATTTGTACTGCTTTTGCTGCGAAGACCTCCGTTGTTGCCGTCCTTTTTGACCTGGAAAAGGCTTACGACACCACTTGGCGATATCATATTCTGTCCCAACTTCATTCTTTTGGCCTTCGTGGTCATCTCCCTTTCTTTCTCCAAAGCTTGCTCCTTTCGCCGTTCCTTTCGTGCGAAGCTTGGTACGGGTCTCTCTGCTTCTTTTCAGCAATACGAGGGGGTGCACCAAGGTAGTGTTCTGAGCACTACTCTTTTTCTGGTTGCCCTCAATGGTCTTCTTTCCTCTCTTCCTTCTGGCATCTTCTCCGCTCTCTATGTCGACGATCTTACCCTTTGCTGTCGGGGTGATGATTCGCCTCTCCTTCAACAGAGGCTTCAACTTGCGATTGATGCCGTGTCGTCTTGGGCCACCAATTATGGCTTCCAGTTCTCTACGATTAAGACTTGTGCTATGACGTGTGGATCTCGTCCCTCTTTGTTGCTTTATGGTCAACTCCTTGTGTACAAAGATTCCACTAAGCTTTTGGGGTTAATCTTTGACACTCGTTTGTCTTGGTAACCCCATATCTCTTTTTTAAAAGTTGAATGCTCTAAGGCCCGTACCCTTCTTAATTAAGGTTTTGTCCCATAGTTCTTCGGGAGCAGATAGGCGCACTCTCCTCGCTTTTTATTCCTCTCTCGTCCTGTCTAAACTCGATTATGGATGCCCTGCTTACTCGTCTGCTTCTCCTTCTACTCTTCGCCGTCTTGATGCTTTGCACCATACTGGGTTGCCCCTCAGCTCTGGTGCCTTTCATTCGGCTCCCGTCCTCAGCTTGTATGTTAACACTGGCTTCCTATCTCTCCAGGACCAACGTGATCACTACTGTCTTCGCTATCTTGCGTGGTCCTTGTAACATCCTTCCTCTCGCCACTGTCGTGCTTTAACTTTTACCGCTCTTGTGGTTCCTGTTCCTCTTCACCACCTCTCTCTTTCTGTCCGGTTATCTCGCCCTCAGTATTCTCTTTCAGTTCGTATTTCTAATGTATCTCCTCATGTTGTTCCTTCCTTGCCCCCATGGAGTGTCCCCCATCCGAAGTTTTAACCTGCATCACTAAAGCTTTTACCCCTACTACAGTGCTGAAACACCTTTCCCTTGAGCACTTTTCTTCTCACTCCCACTCCGTTTCCATCGTCACCGATGAGTCTAAGTCTGCGAACGGTGTAGGCTACTCTGTTGCTTTTCCTGACAGCACTTATATGTGTCGCCTACCTTCGGAGACTAGCATTTTCACAGCAGAACTTTAAGCTACTCTCTATGCTCTTCGTCTCCTGCTTTCTCGTTGTCAATCTTCCTTTGTAGTTGTCGTTGACTCTCGCAATGCCCTCATGGCTCTCGGGTCTTTCAATCCGGTCCATCCAGTGGTAGTCGAGATTCAGCATTGGCTGTTTCTTATTTCAAGTAAATTTAAGTCAGGTGAGTTTTGCTGGTATCCCAGCCATATTGGCGTCTCTTTAAATGAGCGTGCGGACGCTGCCGCTTGGGAAGCTGTCCCTCTTGTAATATCTCCCGTAAAGATATTCCTTATTCCGACTTTTACCCAGTTATTCATTCCTCCATCCTTACCCATTGGCGGGATTGTTGGTCTTCTGTTGCTGGTAACAAACTGCATACTCTTAAGAGTAGTGTGTCCTCATGGCTGTCCTCCTACCACCGTAACCGGCAATGAGAAACGGCTCTGGCGAGGTTGCGTATTGGCCATACACGCTTAACTCACGGTCACTGAATGGAGCGCCCCCCTGATGCTTATTGTCCAAATTGCATTGTCCCTCTTACAGTCGTGCATATCCTTGTTGAATGTCCTGTCTTCCAAGACGAGCGTTTGTCTTGTTTTCCGACCGTCCCCCGCGGTCGCTTGTTCCTCGAAGAATAAGTCGGATACTTTTGATATTGTTCGCCTTATACATTTCTGTTCTCGTATTGGCATCCTTGGTGATATTTAGCCCCCTCTGATTATTCTGCACATTTGATGGTGCTACATAGCCTTCTTAGTTTGGTGCCGTCTTTTGATAATTACTTACTTATTTGAATCGATAATGGAAAATGCCATTTGTCTTCATCTTGAAAAACATAAATTTTTAAATGATTCACAACATGGTTTTACAAGGGATCATTTATGCTTAACAATTTTGCTATAATTTTATTCCCAACAAAGTTGAGACAGTTGAGTGTGGTAAGGCTTGTGATGTTGTGCACCTTGACTTGAGCAAAGCTTTTGATACAGTGCCACATGAAAGACTGATTAAAAAGATAGAAACTCATGGTATTGGGGGTGCTATGTTAGGTGTTGGGCAGCAATATTTGCAAATTTTATGATACAAAAATCGGGATTGGAAATAGCACTCTATTACTTCAAGACGATCTAAATAGGGTTTTGCAATGATCAAAAGATTGGCAGATGCAGTTTAATGCTGACAAACGTAAGGTTTGGAGGCCAGGTAATGATGATAGGGATGCTAGATTCGACCTAGATGGTGTTAAGACTACGAAGTCGGATTGCGAAAGGGATCTGGGAGTTATGATTAGTAGGAATTGAAAACTAAAAAATCAATACATAAATGTTTGTAATAAGGCAAATAGGGCACTGTTATTTATTAAATGAAGCGTTAGTTACAAGACACCTGGTGTTGTTCTTCGGCTATATCTTGCTCTGGTTAGGCCCCTTTTAAATTATGCAGTTCAGTTTAGGTCGCTATACTATAGAATGGATATAAATTTCCTTCATCGTGTCCCGCCTAGGATGACGAAGTTAATCCCCAAATTAGAAACATGTCATATGAGGAAAGATTAACAAAGCTTAAATTGCATTCACTGGAAAGGCGAAGAGTTAGGGGTGACATGATAGAGGTTCACAAGTTAATGAATGGACATAACAAAGGGGATATTAATAGGGTATTAAAAGGAATCAACACAAGATAGAACATGAAACAGTGGGTATAAATTGGATACGTTTTGATTTAGGAAAGACCTGGGATACTGGTTCGGTAACAGGGTTGTTGATTTGTGAAACCAACTACTGCGTAACGTGGTGGAGTTGGGGCCCCTTGATTGAAAAATGCCCTTAATCTCATCATCTCATCCCTTAAAAATGCCTACAATCTCATTTAACTCAACATTCTTTTTAAGTGCAATTTACCTGTCTCCGATATTCATGTTTATTTGTACCCCACTACTCAAGTATCATATACAACCGTTACCAAAAACCGTCACGACAGAGGCGAGAGGAAGGATGTTGCAAGGACCGCGCAAGATAGCGAAGACAGTAGGGATCACGGGGGTCCTTTAGAGATAGGGAGCCAGTGTCAACATACAAGCTGAGGACAGGAGTCGAACGAAACGAACCAGAACTGAGGCGCAACCCAGTATGGTGCCCTGAAGCACAAAGAAACGTCACGTTGTGAATAATCCATCAGTATATACTTAAGCCTAATCATGCTGATGCTTGGGTATTTCCTTCAGAAAGTCGATCCTTGGATATATATATATATACTTTAAAAAGCTGATCCTTGAGTATGTACTTTTATAAAGCTGATTCTAGGATATATACATTACAAAGGTGGTCCTTGGATATGTACTTCTGTAAAGTTGATTCTAGGATATATCCTTTTCAAAGCTGGTCCTTGGGTATGTAATTTATAAACCTGATTCTCGGGAACATACTTTACAAAACTGGCCCTTGGGTATGTACTTTACAAAGTTGAAGTGTTTGTGTTTGCTTGAGAAAAGGGATGCTTGGATGGATGTACGAGCAAGCTCGATGTCATATCGGGTGGCAATATTAAAAACTAGTTTCAGATCTTCCAAACGAGCAAATTGTATTTAATAAATGGTCTCTTTACAAGCCATCCCACGTTAATAGAGGGCCGTTTCCAGCATTTTTCACATTATTTAATTTTTCAAAAGCACTAGAAAATCGAGCTGTATTTCATTGAAATCGGTCAATTCAAATTTGTTGTATCCTACTTGTAACTGGCGACAGCGCTCAACATATTGTCACTGGAGACAGCGCTCAACATATTGTCACTGGAGACAGCGCTCAACATATTGTCACTGGAGACAGCGCTCAACATATTGTCACTGGAGACAGCGCTCAACATATTGTCACTGGAGACAGCGCTCAACATATTGTCACTGGAGACAGCGCTCAACATATTGTCACTGGAGACAGCGCTTAACATATTGTCACTGGAGACAGCGCTCAACATATTGTCACTGGAGACAGTTCTCAACATATTGTCACTGGAGACAGCGCTCAACATATTGTCATTGAAGGAGAGCGCTCAACATATTGTCACTGAAGGATAGCGCTCAACATATTGTCACTGGAGACAGCGCGCAACATATTGTCACTGGAGACAGCGCGCAACATATTGTCACTGGAGGATAGCGCGCAACATATTGTCACTGGAGGATAGAGCTCAACATATTGTCACTGGAGGATAGAGCTCAACATATTGTCACTGGAGGATAGAGCTCAACATATTGTCACTGGAGGATAGAGCTCAACATATTGTCACTGGAGGATAGCGCTCAACATATTGTCACTGAAGGATAGCGCTCAACATATTGTCACTGAAGGATAGCGCTCAACATATTGTCACTGGAGACAGCGCGCAACATATTGTCACTGGAGACAGCGCGCAACATATTGTCACTGGAGGACAGAGCTCAACATATTGTCACTGGAGGATAGAGCTCAACATATTGTCACTGGAGGATAGAGCTCAACATATTGTCACTGGAGGATAGAGCTCAACATATTGTCACTGGAGACAGCGCTCAACATATTGTCACTGGAGACAGCGCTCAACACATTGCCACTGGAGACAGCGCTCAACATATTTTCACTGGAGATAGCGCTCAACATTTTATTACTGGAGATAGCGTCCGAAATATCGGCAATAGTGGAGTGTTGAGAGTTATTCTTCATTTGTTTTCTTAAAAAAATTTGAAAACCCAATCATTCTAATTTAATATGTCTCTGAAAAGTCTATACACAGATATTTTACATCAAGAGAAGTATTATTTTTTAGGGTCGTGGAGCTGCATTTTAGCGCAACACGCAAAACCCGAAATTTCATTTGAAGGAATACGTTTTACAGAACTTTAATGGGTTTTCATGAGCGTTGAGCAAATGGAATTAGATACGTGGAGTTTATTTGCTATTTCATATACTTAGGGTTATCGGAAGACATTCTACTCTACACAACGTTTTCTACAGCAGATTAGAAGTCTATATTTACAGCAACATGTTTATTTTATTCTATATATGACCAACCACCCTACTGAGATGGCTATATTAGGTGAACATATTAGGTAGCTCTTAATCAATATTAGGAGACGCTACTCACTTTCTTTTCAATTAATAAAATGGAGTTTTACATATTTTTAATATTCCCAATTTTTTAAATCATTATTTTGTTTATCTTTTTTATCATATTTTAATGATTCTGAATGCTTATCATCATATGAATCGTTCCAATTATTCTAAACAAATATACTTCATACTTCAAGAAAATACGTCATACTTCAAAATACTTCATAATAATAATTGTTCGTTGATGACTAAACCAAGAGATGGTACGTTTCTCAATTTTCTGATGTGTGGTTTGGTCATCTTATCTACAGCCACGTTGCGATACGAATCATAACAGGAGCTCCCAGATGGACTAAAATACTGAACCTAAGACTACAAACCAAGCTAACGTCGATTAAAATAAGGGTACAAGGGATTGTTGCGTGCATGCTGACCAAGATATTGAATACACCTAAAATCAGTTCAGTGAACGATATAATCACTGGAGCACTAACTCTGGACAGAAGAGCCTCCAATAGCAACAGGTGGACCCATTGTGCGATAAACACTATCAATACATTCGATATAGCAAACACAGTCACTGAGAAAGGTGTCGACGAAATACATGCAGACTTTGTTATGCAAGCCCCTTGTGCATCCCCACCAGCAGACTTTATGATTATGGTTATTGAAGGAAAAAAGAACCAGACAAATCCTCATCTGCAACGTAACATTGCACAGATGCATATATGAGCAAACATGGCATCCAACAGTTTTACTTACTTCACAGATGGATCAGTAGATCAGCAGGGACAAGAAACCGGAGCTGCAGTTAAAGCAGGAATCTTTGTAAATAGTTGGAGGGTCTCAAATGGGTGTTCGACTTTACAAACAGAGATGCTAGCCATTCAAAAGGCTTTGGAACATGCTCTTGCTGAACACCGACAACATGTTATCATACATACAGATTCGAGAACCGCCATTGAAACATTGCAACAAGAACACATATGCGATAACATACATCTGATCACAAATGTCATATCATTAATGCAAACACTCAAACGACAAGGCCGACGGGTACTTATCAACTGGGTGCCAAGTCATGTGGGAATAATAGGAAATGTCATTGCAGACGAAGCTGCAAAACTTGCAACTAAGAGAAGAAATGTAGACATTTACATACCACAGAGTCTATCACAGATTAAGAAAGTAATTAGAAACCGAGCAATGCAAAAGATGTACAGTGACCACAACACAGCAGTTGCAACATCAGAATCTGCGGGTTGGTACAAGAATTCAACCAACTGCGAACCACTTAGTTTGATGAAAGGGAACAGTAGAGCAACATAAGTACAATTACATCGCATCAGGCTTAGATACCCATGTGCATGGGAAATAGGCTTACAGGTTCCGGAAGATGAGAGTAAATGTCAGCACTGTGGAGAAATGCCCGACAGACCACTGGAACATTATCTAACACAGTGCACAGTTACAAACTCATTAAGATTTCAACTTTGATTCAACAGAGCAGAAGTTGTTAAACACATATGGCAAAATCTTACTGAAGCGACCATACGAGTCATAAATACTCATACTCCGCCCAGGTAAAACAGAAACAAGCAACACTTAGTGGACCAGCCAGAGGCTTAGGGCCCGCGCAGGATTATCCCTGCAAAAAAAAAAAAAAAATATGCCACGTTATTGCAAGTCATCGTCTGCAATTAGAATATACTTTTAAGTTTAGCATCTTTAAGGTTGATCAGTCCAGCAACCAGGAGGCCTGGTCGACGACCTGGCCGCGGGGACGCTAAGCTCCGAAAGCACCGCAAGGTAACCATCTTGTTTAGACATGATATTATCAAACCAAATTGTTATTTAAAAAACCTATATATATTCAAGCTGGGAATGACTCATTCTCACTGTCGTGCTATGGTCAGCTAAGTCCAATTATAATCCAATGAACCAGGATTTGAGTCCCACACTGGACAAGACGCTTAAGCACGTTTCTTTTCACCTAATTAACCTATTCCATTGGCAGTAAATATTTACCAGGAAGTTATAATGTGACTTTCATTCTGGGGAAGGTCAGTCATTGGCCTCGTAAGATCTCATTATATCCATCAGGCTTCTTCTTTCGCAACCGTTGTTTCATTGTCTGAATTTTGGTATACATTTGTTGTTCCCATGTAAGAGAGTAAAGTGGCTGTTGTCACGCAGGGAACCTCAGCAGCCACGCCTCACATTCCCTCCAAGTCATTGACTTGACCAAGTGCATGAGCACCTTTGTGATTTGGCAGCCTTCATAATGACTGAGGAGGAAGAGGGGCTGCAGAGAGGGTCGTTACAGCTGGAGAGTGAAGGGCTTAATGGTAATTACCTAAGTGTAGTTACAGGATGAGAGCTACGCTCGTGGTGTCCCGTCTTCCCAGCACTCTTTGTCATATAACGCTTTGAAACTACTGACGGTCTTGGCCTCCACCACCTTCTCACCTAACTTGTTCCAACTGTCTACCACTCTGTTTGCGAAAGTGAATTCTCTTATATTTCTTCGGCATCTGTGTTTAACTAGTTTAAATCTATGACCTCTTGTTCTTAAAGTTCCAGGTCTCAGGAAATTTTCCCTATCGATTTTATCAATTCCTGTTACTATTTTGAATGTAGTGATCATATCACCTCTTTTTCTTCTGTCCTCTAGTTTTGGCATATTTAATGCCTCTAACCTCTCCTCGTAGCTCTTGCCCTTCAGTTCTGGGAGCCACTTAGTAGCGTGTCTTGGCTCCTTTTCAAGTTTGTTGATGTGTTTCTTAAGATATGGGCACCACACAACCGCTGCATATTCTAGCTTTGGCCTAACAAAAGTCGTGAACAATTTCTTTAGTATATCGCCATCCATGTATTTAAAAGCAATTCTGAAGTTAGAAAGCGTGGCATAGGCTCCTCACACAATATTCTTTACGTGGTTCTCAGGTGATAATTTTCTATCTAGAACCACTCCAAGATCTCTTTCTTTATCAGAATTCTTTAAAGATTTCTCACATAATATATAGGTTGTGTGGGGTCTATGTTCTCCTATTCCACATTCCATAACATGGCATTTATTAACATTAAATTCCATTTGCCAAGTAGTTTCTTATCCTTCCTGTTATCTTAGCATCATCAGCAAACATGTTCATATAATTCTGTATACCAACTGGTAGATCATTTATGTACACAATAAACATCACTGGTGCAAGAACTGAACCCTGTGGTACCCCACTTGTGACATTTCTCCAGTCCGATACATTGCCTCTGATCACTGCCCTCATTTTTCTATCGGTCAGAAAATTTTTCATCCATGTTAGAAGCTTACCTGTCACCCCTCCAATATTTTCCAGTTTCCAGAACAACCTCTTATGTGGAACTCTGTCGAAAGCCTTTTTTAGGTCCAGATAGATGCAGTCAACCCAACCATCTCTTTCCTGTAATATCTCTGTTGCTCGATGATAGAAACTGAATAAATTCGATACACAGGATCTTCCAGATCGAAAACCATACTGTCTGCCTGATATTATATCATTTTTCTCCAGGTGTTCTACCCATATAGTTTTAATTATTTTTTCCAATATTTGACTATTACACTTGTCAATGGTACAGGTCTATAATTAAGGGGGTCCTCCCTGCTTCCACTTTTGTAGATTGGAACTATGTTAGCCTTTTTCCACACATCAGCTACAACTCCTGTAAACAGGGATGCCTGAAAAGTCAGTTGAAGTGGAATGCTGAGCTCAGGTGCACATTCTCTCAGAACCCATGGTGAAACTCCATCTGGACCAACTGCTTTGTTCTTATTTAGCTCCTTGAGCATTTTTTCCTCTTCGTCTCTAAACACCTCTATGTGCTCTATGTTGTTCTCTGGAATTCTTATTGTGTCTGTTAATGTTTCACACATTTCCTTTTCATTTTCCGTGGATCTATTTCCCATTTTCAACCTCTGAATATTATCCTTTACCTGCAATTTGTTGTTTATGAATTCATAGAATAGACCTGGTTCTGTTTTACATTTGTCTGCAATCCCTTTTTCAAAATTTCTTTCTGCCTCTCTCCTCACTGCCGTGTAGATGTTACTCGCATCTTTGTATCGCTGGTATGTTTGGGGGTTTGGCCTCTTCCTGTATTGATTCCATTTTTGTGTCTTTTGGTCTCTGGCCATCTCGCAATTTCTGTTGAACCAATCCTGTTTCCTAGTTCTGCATCTCTGTATTGGTATAAATTTTTCTGTGCCTTTATCATATATTTCACAAAACTTGACATACATCTCATTCACTTCCTTCCCTAGCAACAAGTCTGTCCAATTATACTCACTCACCAATGGTGGGTGAGGGGAAGTGATTGAGTAAAGAGGTTGTGAGTCGTGAAGCAACAAAATAGCGGTACTCCTCTCCTAATTTAGCGGAATGAATCAAACAACAATCATGAGCCACATTCCACAGTCTGGCGGCCACACTGTAATAATCTGCAAAAGGCGAGTTAACCCTCCCGCAGCCTTCAGATATGGCTCCAAGTGCACTATCAAATGTAATTACAGTCATACAACTGCTTTATTGGCGAGGTTTCTGGCGGGCGAGGAAGTAATAAGCGTGAAGAAGCTCTACCTTGTGTCTACCCTAGGATCCCAAGACTGCATTATCATATATATTAAGAGTGAACGAGTGTGTGGGGGTAAAACAAATGGGTCTTGGTAATCTTCGTTTGTCATTAATATTTTGCGTAAGTTCTATTGACAAGGAATGTTCATGATCATTCATGGTCATTCATGAATCAGTATATGACTATTCATTATGATGAGATAATGTATAGCCATATAATGATTCCCTTCCTTACCCTCAAAACATTCGCCTCACATACACTCACCATACACATTCACTCACTCACCCCTCACATTCACTCACTATACACACTCACAGACACCATGCACATTCATCCTACACTCAAATACTTTCCACACTCACTACAAAAAATACACCCACACGTACACACACAACACAAATGCTATATATATATATAACATACTATAACTCATATATAACTCCCATATCCCTACAATATAAATATATACACTAGCTGAACCCGACCACGTGTTGCTGTGGCTCAGCAACGCCCATGCGTTGCTGAGCCACAGCAACCTTTCCCTGTCTCCCAGTCCTAGCCACCATTCCCCCTTCCTCGTCCTCTCATCCTCACAACAATTCTGCACTCTCCCATTACCTCGTCCTCCCCAGCCCCGTCCTTTTGTCCTCCCCATCATCCCCCACTCCAGTGTCCGCTCATCTCCTTACCGTTCCCCACTCCACCGTCCCCTCCTCCTCCCCACCATCTCCCATTCCCCCCATCCTCCTGGTCCTCCCTACTATTGCCTCCGCCCCATCCCCCTCATCGTTTCCACCAACCCCACTTCTTTGTTCCCTTTGTCCTCCCCACCATTCTCCATTCCCCTATCCCCTGGTCTGCACCATCCCCAACTGCCCCGGCCCCTCGTCCTCCCCACCATCCCCCACTCCTGTCCCCTTGTTTTCCCCATCATTCCCCACTTCCTCGTTCGATGCATTAACAAAAGATCTGATGTTCCCATCAGAAAATTGGGAACATCAAATGATCTGATGTTCCCATCACTGATATATAAAAAACACAGTTAAAAACCGAAATGAAAAAAATGAAAAAATACAAAAATAAACTATATTCATGAAATGAACGGTATTGTAAACAACACTGCTCAATTTTAAGGCAATGTCACACAAAAAAATTCAATCAAAATCTACGATTGCTTTGAAATTTTCACACAACGTTCCTTTCGCATCCGAGCGGGTTTTTATATACATACTATATAGATGTCACGTCTCTGACGTTAAAAAAAAACAATTTTTTTTTTTTAAACTGTGTTTTTTATGTGTTTTTCAAGTGAGGGAAATCTTAGAACCCTCTTTACCGATTTTTTTTAAATTTAGACACAACGTTGCATTCGAATAGGCAGGTGTTTTTATATACCTACTAATTACATGCCTCGCCTGTGACAGGAGAAAACATACTTTTTTTTAAAAAACAATGCCATCTGTTGGATGTAAGAGCAACAGACTCTGTAATCTCCGAAAGTTCTTCACCGATTGCATTGAAACTTTGACACGACATTCCATTTGAATATGTGCATGTTTTTATATACCTACTTTATTGATGGAATAACTGTGACAGGTAAAAACATAATTTTTTGAAAAACTGCACCATCTGTTGCATGTAATAGCAACACCCGCTACAGTAAATATGTTACGATTCCATTTCATTGTTTCCATTTGCATTGACATATTTAATTTTCATAGATTTCGATGTATTTGCATTTTCATTTAATTATTTTGCGTGACATTGCGTTGGAATTGTGCTGTGTTGTTTACCATGCAGTTCATTTTGCAAGGTTAAGTATAGATGCCACAGCTGTGACATGTAAAACATTACGTTTTTAAGAAACAGCGCCATCTGTTGCAAGTAGGAGCAACAAACGTTATTCTAAATATTTTTCGATTCCATTTCAGTGTTTCCGTTTCATTGATAAATTGAATTTTCATAGATTTCGATTTATTTTCATTTTGATTAAATTATTTTGTGTTCATTGCATTGGAATTGAGCTGAGTTGTTTACCATACTATTCATTTTGTGAGTATTCTTTAATTTTTTATTTTTTTCATTTCGTTGTTTTAACTGTTCTTATTTTTCAGTGACGGGAACATCAGATCATTTGGGAATTCTTCGGACGAGTGTGGACTGGTGGATGGACGAGGGGATGGAGGGGAGGACGAGGGGACGGGGGAATTTGGGAATGGAGGGGAAGGGGGAACAGGGGAATGGAGAATGGTGGGTTGGAAAAGGGAATTGGAGATGGAGAGGAGGACGAGGGTACGGGGGAGGGTGGAATGGTAGAGATGACGAGGAGAAAGGGGAGTGGGAGATGGTGGGGAGGAAGAGGGGACGCTGGAGTGGGGGATGGTAGGGACGACAACGGGACAGGGAAGGGGGAATGGTGGGGGAGGACGAGGGGAATGGAGAGTTGGGAAAAGTTAGGAGGACGATGGGAGGGGGAGTTAGGAATGGTTGGGAGGACGAGGAAACGGGGAAGTGGGGAATGTGGGGAGGACTGGGAGACAGGGAAAGGTTGCTGTGGCTCAGCAACGCACATGCATTGCTGGGCCACAGCAACGAGTGGCTGTGTTCAGCTAGTATATATATAAAAATGGAAATGTTCGTTCGTTCATAATCGCTAATCTCCAAGGGTTCTTCACCGATTGCATTGAAATTTTCACACAACGTTCCATTCGCATCCGGCCAGATTTTTATATACATACTATATAGATGTCACGTCTGTCACGGCAAAAAAAAAAACGTTTTTTTCTGAAAAACTGTGTTTTTCATGTGAGGGAAATTTTCGAAACCTCTTTACCGATTGCTTTGAAATTTGGACACAACGTTGCATTCGAATAGGCGCGTCTTTTTATATATTTACTATATACATGCCTCACTGTGACAGGAAAAAACATGCTTTTTGAAAAACAGTGCCATCTGTTGGATATAAGAGCAACACATGCTATAATCTCCGAAAGTTCTTTACTGATTGCTTTGAAATTTTGACACAACGTTGCATTCAAATAGGCGCATCTTTTTATATACCTACTATAAAGATGTCATCCCTGTGACAGGTAAAAACATGCGTTTTTGAAAAACATCGCCATCTGTTGCACATAATAGCAACATTCACGCTATACTAAATATGTCACGAATTCCATTTCAATGTTTCCGATTGCATTGATAACTTTTATTTTCATAGATTTCGATTTATTTCATTTTTTATCAAATTATTTTGTGTGAGATTGTGTTCTACTTGAGCTGCGTTGTTTACCATACCGTTCATTTCGTAAGTATAGGTATAGGTGCCTCACCTGAACAGGTAAAACTATGCTTTTCTTGACAAACAGCGCCGTCTGTTGCATGTAAGAGTAACACTCATGCTATACTATATATGTTACAATTCTTTTTCAATGTTTCTGTTTGCACTGATCAATTGAATTTTCATAGATTTTGATTTATTTTAATTTTGATTTAATTATTTTGTGTGAATTGCATTGGAATTGAGCTGTGTTGTTTACCATGAGGTTCATTTCGTGAGTATAGTTTATTTGTTATTTTTTGTTCATATTTTCATTTAATTTTAACTGTTTTTCTTATATTTTAGTGATGGGAACATTAGAACACTTGATGTTACCAATTTTCTGATTGGGACATCAGACCATTTGGGAAGGCATCAGACGAGGGAGTGGGGAATGGCGGGGATGACGAGGGGATGGAAGTGATAGATGGTCGGAAGTACGAGGGGACAAGGGAGGGGGTAATGGTGGGGAAGGACGAGGGGACGGGGGAGTTTGGGATGATGGGGACCAGGGTCGGAGGGAATGGAGAATGGTGGGGAGGACAAAGGGTCAGGAGAGTGGGGTACGGTGGGAAGAAAGAGGGGATGGTAGAGTGGGGATAGGTGGGGAGGACGAGGGGACGGTGGAGTGGGGAATGTTTGAGAGGCCGAGGAGACAGGTGAGGAGAGAATGGTGGGGAGGATTGGGGGAGAGGGAAAGTTGCTGTGGCTCAGCAACGCACATACGTTGCTGAGCCACAGCAACACGTGGCCGGGTACTGCTAGTCTATATAAAAATAAATGAAAATGTTCGTTTGTTCAAAATCGCTAATCTCCGAAAGTTCTTTCCTGATTGCTTTGAAATTTTCATACAACGTTCCATTCGCATCCGAGTGGGTTTTTATATACATACTATATAGATGTCACGTCTCTGACATTAAGAAAACATGTTCTTTTGAAAAACTGTGTTTGTTATGTGTTTTTCAAGTGAGGGAAATCCTCGAAACCTCTTTACCGATTGCTTTAAAATTTTGACACAACGTTGCATTCGAAAAGGCGGGTGTTTTTATATACCTACTTTTTTTTTTTTTTTTTTTCTTACTTTTTTGCAGGGATAATCCTGCGCGGGCCCTAAGCCTCTGGCTGGCCCACTAAGTGATGCTTGTTTCTGTTTTACTTGGGCGGAGGATGAGTATTTACGACTCGTATGGTCGCTTCAGTAAGATTTTGCCATATGTGTTTAACAACTTCCTCTGCTCTGTTGAATCTAAGTTGAAATCTTAACGGGTTCGTAACTGTGCACTGTGTTAGATAATGTTCTAGTGGTCCGACGGGCATTTCTCCACAGTGCTGACATTTCCTCTCATCTTCCGGAACCTGTAAGCCTATTTCCCATGCACATGGGTATCCAAGCCTGATGCGATGTAAGTGCACTTCTGTTGTTCTACTGCCCCCTTTCATCAAACTAAGTGGTTCGTAGTTGGTTGAATTCTTGTACCAACCCGCAGATCCTGATGTTGCAACTGCTGTGTTGTGGTCACTGTACATCTTTTGCATTGCTCTGTTTCGAATTACTTTCTTCATCTGGGATAGACTCTGTGGTATGTAAATGTCTACATTTCTCCTCTTAGTAGCAAGTTTTGCAGCTTCGTCTGCAACGTCATTTCCTATTATTCCCACATGACTTGGCACCCAGTTGATAAGTACCCGTCGGCCTTGTCGTTTGAGTGTGTGCATGAATGATAAGACATTTGTGATCAGATGGATGTTATCACATATGTGTTCTTGTTGCAAGGTTTCAATGGCGATTCTCGAATCTGTATGTATGATAACATGTTGTCGGTGTTCAGGAAGAGCATGTTCCAAAGCCTTTTGAATGGCTAGCATCTCTGTTTGTAAAGTCGAACACCCATTTGAGAGCCTCAAACTATATACAGAGTTTCCTGCTTTAACTGCAGCTCCGGTTTCTTGTCCCTGCTGGTCTACTGACTCATCCGTGAAGTAAGTGACTCTGTCGGATGCCATGTTTGCTTCTATATGCATCTGTGCAATGTTACGTAGCAGATGAGGATGTGTCTGGTTCTTCTTTCCTTCAAGAGCCATAATCTTAAAGTCTGCTGGCAGAGATTCCCAAGGGGCTTGTATAACAAAGTCTGCATGTATGTCGTCGACACCCCTCTCAGTGACTGTGTTTGCCATATCGAACGTATTGATGGTGTTTATCGCACAATGGGTCCACCTGTTGCCATTGGAGGCTCTTCTGTCCAGAGTTAGTGCTCCAGTGATTATATCTTTAAGTGAACTGATTCTAGGTCTATATCTTGGTCAGCATGCACGCAGCAATCCCCTTTACCCTTATTTCAATCGACGTTAGCTTTGTTTCTAGTCTTAGGTTCAGTATTCTAGTCCATCTGGGAGCACCTGTTATGATTCGCAATGCATCATTTTGAAGAACCTCAACGTTTGCCCACTGACCAGGAGAAAGAGTGAGTAAGGCAGGCGCTGCATAATCAACCAGGGAACGAACGGCGTGTATGTAAAACATTCTCAACACTCTGTGACCCGCTCCTAGACGGGGCCCTGTGATTGCTCTCATTATATTTATTCGTGACTTTGCTCTCTCCTTTAGATATTGAATTTGCTTATTGAATGTCATTTTAAAATCAATCCACACTCCGAGATATCGATATTGTGTAACCCACTGAAGGTTAATGTCCTGCATGCGTAGGTGCCTGTCTGGAGCCTTGCCACCTAGTCTCATCGCCTTAGACTTCTGTGCAGATATTTTTAGCCCTAAAACACTGCATTCAGATGTCACTTTATCTAAAGCACCTTGAGCTTTATTTAGAAGGGAAGGACCTGTAATGACTAATGCTAGATCATCAGCATAGCTTAGCAATTGAACCCCTTCTGTAAAGGACATGGTAACAAGGTTTTCCATAAGGATGTTGAAAAGACTAGGACTGAGGACTCCTCCTTGTGGAGTCCCATTCTCGTGCAAGTGGTAGTCCGACACTTGTCCTTGCAACTTTACTCTGGCACACCTGTGACTTAGGCAATCTTGAATCCATGCTAGCATTTTCCCCTTCACACCTTTTTTAACTAAGGTGTGTAGTATTGCTTGCGGGCTTGCAAGTTCAAACGCTTTTTCTAGATCAAGGAAGACCATTATAGCTGGGCCCGAGTTAACTGTTCCTAGTAATGTTGCTATGCAGTTTGCAGTACCTACTCCTCTAGTGAAGCCAAATATGTGTTTATGAAGGTCTCCAGTCTTCCACAGTAGCCTATTTAAGACCATCCGTTCTGCAGTTTTACTAATGCATGATGTTAATGAAATGGGTCTGTAATTGCCAGGTTCTTTCGGCTTAGGAATCGGTATGATGTCTGCTTTCTTCCAAGAGGTTGGTAGTTTGCCTTGCCGCCAAGATGCATTGATGACGTCCAATATTCCTCGTTCTCCAGCAGGACCTGCATGTGCGATCATTGAGTATGTAATGTTATCAGCACCTGGTGCAGTGTCCTTACCACCTTTTTTGGCTCTGCTTAGTTCCTGTTCGGTGAAGGGACAGTCACATTCGTCACTTATAGCTATGCCCTCATGAATGACTGTCATCCTCTCTTGTTTTAATTGTTCTTGCTGCCTTCGGACCATTGCAGGAAGCTGACATGAAGCTGTTCTTTCTGCAAATTGGAGAGCAAGTCTCTCAGCCTCCTGCAATGGTTGAATACATGCCTGTGGCCGGGCTGGTCGACCTGACATAGTTTTAATCTGACCCCATATCTTGCCAAGACTACTATGTTCATTTAGAGTTTGACACCACTCAAACCATCTTGCCTCCTTTACTTCTCTAGAAACTCGTCTTGCTTCAGATATCACCGCTCGTAGCAGAGTTCTTCCTTCTGGTGTGGGGTTTCTCTTTAGATGTTTTCTGAAGATGTTGACTCTGTGGTTCTGTTCTTTAACTTCATTACTATAGAACCAATAGTTCCTTCGTTTTGCGTTACCTTTGATAATGATTGGAATAGCTTTGTTTGCAGCAGCTGCAACGGCTTCCTGCAGATTGGTCTCGTGTATGTTCAAATCCTCAGGTGGCGTGTACGTTGCATACCATTTTTCAAGTTCTTCTTGGTATACATTCCCATTGGCCTTTCCGAAATTCCACCGAGGCTGCGCAGGTGGTGTAGGAGGTCGTGCCAGGTTTAGTGTCGTGACAGTAGCATAGTGGTCACTGGTGATCACCGGGTCTACTTCCCACGTCGCCTGTTGCCGGAGTGCTGTTGAGATGAATGTAAGATCAAGGGAACCACCTAGAATGTGAGTGGGTTCCCCAGTGTTGAGAAGTGTAATTTCAGGTACTTCTCGCAGAGCTGCAGCTAAATGGCGCCCATCTGCATTGGCTGGCCCAGTTGCACCTAACTCTGGATGATGAGCATTAAAATCTCCAGCAATAATTACATTTTCCTGCGTGGCCAAGGCAAGCACTGCCTCTGCTTCTAGTTTACGTCTAGGGGGCTTGTAGACGTTGTATATGAGGAGCTCAAAATTAGCCATATTCACTGTTACTGCTAATACCTCTACTCCATCCCCACATGAAACTGGGTCTATTTTCTTGCTGGGTATGGTGTTTCTGAGTAGGGTCATTAATCCTCTTTGTCTCCCCCGCTCATACGGTAGAACATAGTGCTGATATCCAGCTAACCTGAAGGATTTCGTGGCTGGGAAAAGAGTTTCTTCCAAAACGATGACATCTGCTTTCGCGCTGATTGCAGCCTCCTGAAGTGTGTGGTTTTGATTTCCAAGACCTTGTACGTTCCACTGCAGAATGCGTAATGGCCAGACGACGGGTTCGGGTGGTGTTGCTTGTTCTACTAGAACTCCTCCCCGGAATCGACCTCTATATTCTCCGCCTCGCAAGTCGTATCGCTGCAAATCGGACTGCATTGATAGTTCGTGGTCATCCCCGACGTTGTTGGAATCTGTGCATAACTGTGGTCCATCGTTATGTTGTTGGAAGTGCTGCAGGTCGGACTGCATTAATTGGCCGTGGTCATCCCCGGCATTGTTGGAATCTGTGCATAACCGTGGTCCATCACTTTGTTGTTGGTATTGCTGCAAGTCGGACTGCATTGAATGCTCGTGGCCGTTTCTTGTGTTGGTGGAACCTGTGCATCTCTGCTGTTCAATACGGCTTTGTTGGCGTTGCTGCATATCAGACTGCATTGGCTGTTGTTGTTTGTCTCCTGTGTTGGAAGATTCTGTTGATCGTGGGTGGTCACCGCTTCCTGCAGTTGCGTTTGTGAATGTTGAGGTTCCGGTGTCTTGACTACCCGACTGTTGCCGGTAGTCAGTAAGTCCAAGTTGCGTTGTTTGTCCTCTCGTGCTCCATCCTGTCGGAGACTGTCTATTTCTCGTGTAACTGTGGTCTGCTGCACGATCTTGTCCATTATCACACAAGTGATGTCTTGTGTCTGTTGCTGTGAGGCGTTCTGCGTCATCTGTAGGCAATTGATAATGGTCTCTGCCATGATCTTCACGATGGTTTTCAGCTGGACCTCGGTAAAACTGTATAGTTGGTGAGTAGATTCCGAAAGTAAGTGTTTTCTGCTCTTTTGCAGTTGCTGTACTTCTGCAACACTTTCGTGTAATGTCTGATTCGGAATCAACAGATTCGGGAAATTTTGCTCTGTGAGAGTGGGTGGCTGTTGTGGCTGTGCACGAGTGTTCCAGACGTTGGTGTTGGTGGATGTACTGCTGGTCAGTGTGTTGATCCTGGCCTGAGCTGTCTGCACTTTCTGTTTCCGTGCAGAGCAGGTTGTGCTCCAGGCATGATGTTTGCCTCCACAATTTGGACATTTGGCTGTTGTGGTCTGGTTTGCCTTGTGCTTGGCAATACAGTCTTTGGTTGGATGTCTCAGATTGCACACTCCGCATCTCTCCTGTCCTGTGCAGCGTGACTGATGGTGGCCGTATTTCTGGCACCTGAAGCAGCGTAGGGGTTCCGGGACGTATGGCCTCTGTCGGTATGTCCCCCAATTTCCAAGACCGAATGTTTCTGGCACATGTCCCATGACGGTCACCAGAACCTGACGCGTCGCTGCCTTGTCTACTTTTGTGCGGCAACGTTCCGCATTCAGGATTTGCTTGTGTTCTAGTACTGGATCCAGGGGAAAGTCGATTGGGTATCCCAAAAGCACGACTCGTGTGCGTCTTTCTGAAGGGTCCAGCCTTACCAAGCATACAGGTTTCCCCTGCAGGACTCTTACCTTCTCTAAGTAATGTGCAGTCTGTTGGTCTTGAGGTGTCAGTATTATTTCTCCCTTCAGGTTGACTGTAATAGAAAGTTTGAGCTCTGGTTGTTCTTTTTCCATCGCCGTTATTACTCCATATGCTGTAGGAAAGTGGTCTGTCTGCATTATCTTGAATTTCGGAAGATGTGCAGAGGCTGGCGATGTCTGGTGTGAGACAGGTGGTGTCCTCCCCTGTCTCATACTGCTGTCCTGCGGCTGGGCTGTGGAGAGAGGAACAATGGCCGACACTGGCTGGTGTGAAACTGGTGGTGTCCTCTCCTGACTCATACTGCCGTCCTGCGGCTGTGTTGTGGACAGAGAAGCATTGACTGACACTGGCTGGTGTGTGACTGACGCTGTCCTCTCTAGGTCCAATACGTCCGCTGACTTGCTGGTAGAAGCAAGTGGTAAAGCCTCGATAGCAGTTTTCTTTGGTGCCTGCTGCACATCGGTCCACCGTCCCTCCTCGTCCGAAAGCTGCTTCCATTCCCTTTTGCGCTGAGCCTTCCCCATGGCTCTCTTCACGTAGTGAGAACCGACTCAAACTACCGGAGCGAGCAGGCGACACGTCCTCACTGCACGGTAGCTCAGGAGCAACTCCATATACCTACTAAATACATGCCTCCCCTATGACAGGAAAAAACATACTTTTTTTAAAAACAGCGCCATCTTTTGGATCTAAGAGCGACACACTCTGTAATCTACGAAAGTTCTTCACCGATTCCTTTTAAATTTTGACACAACATTCCATTTGAATGTGCTCATGTTTTTATATACCTACTATATTGATGGAATAACTGTGACAGGTAAAAACATAATTTTTCGAAAAACAGCGCCATCTGTTGCATGTAATAGCAACACCCGCTACACTAAATATGTTACAATTCCATTTCATTGTTTCCGATTGCATTGACATATTTAATTTTCATAGATTTCGATTTATTTTCATTTTCATTTAATTATTTTGCGTGAGATTGTATTGGAATTGTGCTGTGTTGTTTACCATACAGTTCATTTTGTAAGTATAAATATAGATGCCACATCTGTGACAAGTAAAACATTACGTTTTTAAGAAACAGCGCCATCTGTTGCAAGTAGGAGCAACAAATGTTATTCTAAATATTTTTTTATTCCATTTCAGTGTTTCCAATTTCATTGATAAATTGAATTTTCATAGATTTCGATTTTTTTTCATTTTAATTAAATTATTTTGTGTAACATTGTGTTGGAATTGAGCTGTGTTGTTTACCATACATTTCGTTCCGTGAGTATAATTTAAATTTCTATTTTTTTAATTTCGTTGTTTTAACTGTTCTTATTTTTCAGTGATGGGAACATCAGATCATTTGGGAATGCATCAGACGAGTGTGGACTGGTGGGGAGGACGAGGGGAAGGAGTGGAGGACGAGGGGACGGGGGAGTTTGGGGATGGTGGGGACGGGGGAACAGGAGGAATGGAGAATGGTGGGGTGGACAGGGGAATTGGAGATGGTGGGGAGGACAATGGTACGGGGGAGGGTGGAATTGTAGCGAGGACGAGGAGACAGAGGAGTGGGAGATGGTGGGGAAGAAGAGGGGATGCTGGAGTGGGGGATGGTGGGGACGACAACAGGACAGGGGAGGGGGGAATGGTGGGGGAGGACGAGGTGAATGGAGAGTGGGGAAAAGTTAGGAGGACGATGCGAGGGGGGGAGTGAGGAATGGTTGGGAGGATGAGGAAACGAGGGAGGGAGGAATGGTAGGGAGGACTGGGGAACAGGGAAAGGTTGCTGTGGCTCAGCAAAGCACATGCGTTGCTGGGCCACAGCAATGCGTGGCCGGGTATAGCTAGTGTGAGTGTGTGTGTGTGTGTGTGTGTGTGTGTGTGTGTGTGTGTGTGTGTGTGTGTGTGTGTGTGTGTGTGTGTGTGTGTGTGTGTGTATATATATAAATGTAAATGTTCGTTTGTTCATAATTGCTAATCTCCGAAAGTTCTTCACCGATTGCTTTGAAATTTTCATACAACATTCCATTCACATTCGATCGGGTTTATATAGACATATTATATAGATATCAGATCTGTGATGGGAAAAAAACATACTTTTTTGAGAAACTGTGTTTTTCATGGGAGGGATCTTCGAAACTTCTTTACTGATTGCTTGGACATTTGGACTAAACTTTGCATTCTAATAGGCGCATGTTTTTATATATTTACTATATACATGCCACCGACTATATAAATACTACACCTGTGACAGGTAAAAGCATGCTTTTTCTAAAAACAGCGCCATCTGTTGCACAAAATAGCAACTCATGCTGTACTAAATATGTTACAATTCCATTTTAATGTTTCCCATTGTTTTGATAAATTTAATTTTCATATATTTCTATTAATTTTCATTTTGATTTAATTATTTTGTGTAATATTGCGTTGAAATTGAGCTGTGTTGCTTTCCATACCTGTCATTTCGTAAGTATAAGTATAGATGCCTCACCTGTGGCAGGTAAAATCATTCATTTTTTAAGAAACAGCGCCATCTGTTGCACGTAAGAACAACACTAACACTATACAAAATTTGTTACGATATTTCAATGTTTCTGAATGCATTGACAAATTGAATTTTCGTAGATTTTGATTGATTTTCATTTTGATTGAATTTTTTTGTATGCCATTGCATTGGAATTGAGCTGTGTTGTTTACAATACTAATTATTTCATGAATTTAGTTTTGTTTTTGAATTTTTTCATTACTTTTCATTTCGGTTTTTAACTGTGTTTCTTATATATCAGTGATGGGAACATCAGATCGTTTGTTAATACATCGAACGAGGAAGTGGGGAATGATGGGGAGAACAAGGGGACGGGAGTGGGGGATGGTGGGGAGGACGAGGGGATAGGGGAATGGAGAATGGTGGTGAGAAAAAGGGGACAAAGGAGTGGGGTTGGTGGAAAAGATGAGGGGGGGATGCGGGCAGAGGCAATGGTAGGGACGACCAGAGGGATGGGGGAGTGGGAGATGGTGGGGAGGAGAAGGGGACGGTGGAGTGGGGAACGGTAAGGAGATGAGCGGACACTGGAGTGGGGGATCTTGGGGAGGACAAAAGGACGGGGCAGGGGAGGAATAGTGGGGAGGACGAGGTAATGGGAGAGTGCAGAATTGTTGTGAGGATGAGGGGACGAGGAAGGGGGAATGGTGGGGAGGACTGGGAGACAGGGAAAGGTTGCTGTGGCTCAGCAACGCATGGGCGTTGCTGAGCCACAGCAACACGTGGTCGGGTTCAGCTAGTGTATATATTTATATTGTAGGAATATGGGAGTTATATATGAGTTATAGTATGTTATATATATGTAGCATTTGTGTTGTGTGTGTACGTGTGGGTGTATTTTTTGTAATGGATGGGGAAAGTATTTGAGTGTAGGATGAATGTGCATGGTGTCTGTGTGTGTGTAATGAGTGAATGTGAGGGGTGAGTGAGTGAATGTGTATTGTGAGTGTATGTGAGGCGAATATTTTGAGGGTAAGGAAGGGAATCAGTATATGGCTATACATCATCTCCTCATGATCTATAGTCATATATTGATTCATGAATGATCATGAACATTCCCTGTCAATAGAACTTACGCAAAATATTAATGACAAACGAAGATTGCCAAGGCCCATTTGTTATTCCCCCACACACTCGTTCACTCTTAATATATATGATAATGCAGTCTTGGGATCATAGGGTTGACACAAGGTAGAGCTTCTTCACGCTTATTACTTCCTCGCCCGCCAGAAACCTCGCCAATAAAGCAGTTGTATGACTGTAATTACATTTGATAGTGCACTTGGAGCCATATCTGAAGGCTGCGGGAGGGTTAACTAGCCTTTTGCAGATTATTACAGTGTGGCCGCCAGACTGTGGAATGTGGCTCATGATTGTTGTTTGATTCATTCCGCTAAATTAGGAGAAGAGTACCGGTATTTTGTTGCTTCACGACTCATACCTGGTAAATTCCTGGTAGATGGGGTTCTGGGAGTTCTTCTACTCCCCAAGCCCGGCCCGAGGCCAGGCTTGACTTGAGAGAGTTTGGTCCACTAGACTGTTGCTTGGAGCGGCCCGCAGGCCCACATACCCACCACAGCCCGGTTGGTCCGGCACTCCTTGGAGGAATAAATCTAGTTTCCTCTTGACAATGTACACGGTTGTTCCGGCAATATTTCTTATGCTTGCTGGGAGGGTGTTGAACAACCGGGGACCTCTGATGTTTATACAGTGTTCTCTGATTGTGCCTATGGCACCTCTGCTCTTCACTGGTTCTATTCTGCATTTTCTTCCATATCGTTCACTCCAGTACGTTGTTATTTTACTGTGTAGATTTGGTACTTGGCCCTCCAGTATTTTCCAGGTGTATATTATTTGATATTTCTCTCTTCTTCTTTCTAGTGTGTACATTTGGAGAGCTTTGAGAGGATCCCAATAATTTAGGTGCTTTATCGCGTCTATGAGTGCCGTATATGTTCTCTGTATTCCCTCTATTTCAGCAATCTCTCCTGTTCTGAAGGGGGAAGTGAGTACTGAGCAGTACTCATGACGGGACAACACAAGTGACTTGAAGAGTGCAACCATTGTGATGGGATCCCTGGATTTGAAAGTTCTCGTAATTCATCCTATCATTTTTCTGGCTGTCGCAATATTTGCTTGGTTATGCTCCTTAAACGTTAGGTCGTCAGACATTATTATTCCCAAATCCTTTACATGCTGTTTTCCTACTATGGGCACATTTGATTGTGTTTTGTACTCTGTATTATGTTTAAGGTCCTCATTTTTACCGTACCTAAGTACCTGGAATTTATCACTGTTAAACATCATGTTATTTTCTGATGCCTAGTCGAAAACTTTATTAATATTAGCTTGAAATTTTTCAATGTCTTCAGCCGAGATAATTTTCATACTGATTTTTGTGTCATCTGCAAAGGATGATACGAAGCTGTGACTTGTATTTTTGTCTATATCTGATATGAGAAAAAGGAAAAGCAGCGGTGCAAGGACTGTACCCTGAGGTACAGAGCTTTTAACTGCACTTGGACTAGATTTTATATGGTTGACCGTTACTCGCTGAGTCCTGTTTGACAGAAAACTGAGTATCCAGCGTCCTACTTTACCGGTTATTCCCATTGACTTAATTTTGTGTGCTATCACGCTATGATCACATTTATCGAAAGCATTTGCGAAGTCCGTGTATATCACATCAGCATTCTGTTTTTCTTCTAATGCCTCAGTGACTTTGCCGTAGTGCTCAAGTAGCTGTGAGAGGCACGATCTTCCCGCTCGAAATCCATGTTGGCCTGGGTTGTGAAGGTCATTGGTCTCCATGAAATTGGTGACCTGACTCCTAATCACTCTCTCAAATACTTTTATGATGTGTGATGTTAGTGCAACTGGTCTATAATTCTTTGCCAATGCTTTGCTCCCTCCCTTGTGTAGAGGGGCTATGTCTGCTACTTTAAGTGCATCTGGTATCTCCCCCGTGTCCAAGCTCTTCCTCCACACTATACTGAGTGCCTGTGCTACCGGCACTTTGCATTTCTTTATAAATATTGAATTCCATGAGTCTGGACCTGGGGCCGAGTGCATGGGCATGTTTTCAATTTCTCTTTCAAAATTTAGTGCGCTCGTGTTGATATCAGTTATATTTACAGGGGTTTGAATATCCCGCATAAAGAAATTGTCTAGATCTTCCACTTTCATGTTGTTTATTGGAGTGCTAAACATGTTCTCATACTGATTTTTTAGGATTTCACTAATTTCTTTGTCATCCTCCGTGTATGAACCTTCACTTGTACGAATAAGTCTAATACTGGCAGTGGTTTTTGCTTTAGATTTCGCATATGTGAAGAAATATTTTAGATTTTCTTTATTTCCTGAATTGCTTTCTGTTCTAACTGCCTTTCTTCAGTTTCATATGAGTGTTTCAATTTCTGCGGGACTCAATTTCAAAGTGAGTACCGTCTCCTAATATTGATAAGGAGCTACCTAATATGTTCACCTAATATAGCAATCTCAGTAGGGTGGTTGGTCATATATAGAATAAAATAAACATTTGCTGTATATGTAGACTTCTAATCTGCTGTAGAAAACGGTGTGTAGAAAAGAATGTATTCCATTAACCCTAAGTATATAAAATAGCAAATAAACTCCACGTATCTCATTCCATTTGCTCGACGCTCATGAAAACCCATTAAAGTTCTGTAAAACGTATTCCTTCAAATGAAATTTCGGGTTTTGCGTGTTGCGCTAAAATGCAGCTCCACGACCCTAAAAAATAATACTTCTCTTGATGTAAAATATCTGTGTATAGACTTTTCAGAGACATATTAAATTAGAATGATTGGGTTTTCAAATTTTTTTAAGAAAACAAATGAAGAATAACTCTCAACACTCCACTATTGCCGATATTTCGGACGCTATCTCCAGTAATAAAATGTTGAGCGCTATCTCCAGTGGCAATGTGTTGAGCGCTGTCTCCAGTGGCAATGTGTTGAGCGCTGTCTCCAGTGACAATATGTTGAGCGCTGTCTCCAGTGAAAATATGTTGAGCGCTGTCTCCAGTGGCAATGTGTTGAGCGCTGTCTCCAGTGACAATATGTTGAGCGCTGTCTCCAGTGACAATATGTTGAGCGCTGTCTCCAGTGACAATATGTTGAGCTCTATCCTCAAGTGACAATATGTTGAGCTCTATCCTCCAGTGACAATATGTTAAGCTCTATCCTCCAGTGACAATATGTTGAGCTCTATCCTCCAGTGACAATATGTTGCGCGCTGTCTCCAGTGACAATATGTTGCGCGTTGTCTCCAGCGACAAAATGTTGAGCGCTATCCTTCAGTGACAATATGTTGAGCGCTATCCTTCAGTGACAATATGTTGAGCGCTATCCTCCAGTGACAATATGTTGAGCTCTATCCTCCAGTGACAATATGTTGAGCTCTATCCTCCAGTGACAATATGTTGAGCGCTGTCTCCAGTGACAATATGTTGAGCGCTGTCTCCAGTAATAAAATGTTGAGCGCTATCTCCAGTGACAATATGTTGAGCGCTGTCTCCAGTGGCAATGTGTTGAGCGCTGTCTCCAGTGACAATATGTTGAGCGCTGTCTCCAGTGGCAATGTGTTGAGCGCTGTCTCCAGTGACAATGTGTTGAGCGCTGTCTCCAGTGACAATGTGTTGAGCGCTGTCTCCAGTGACAATGTGTTGAGCGCTGTCTCCAGTGACAATATGTTGAGCGCTGTCTCCACTGACAATATGTTGAGCACTGTCTCCAGTGACAATATGTTGAGCGCTGTCTCCAGTGACAATGTGTTGAGCGCTGTCTCCAGTGGCAATGTGTTGAGCGCTGTCTCCAGTGACAATATGTTGAGCGCTGTCTCTAGTGACAATATGTTGAGCGCTATCCTTCAATGACAATATGTTGAGCGCTGTCTCCAGTGACAATATGTTGAGCGCTGTCTCCAGTGACAATATGTTGAGCGCTATCCTTCAATGACAATATGTTGAGCGCTGTCTTCAATGACAATATGTTGAGCGCTGTCTCCAGTGACAATATGTTGAGCGCTGTCTCCAATGACAATATGTTGAGCACTGTCTCCAGTGACAATATGTTGAGCGCTGTCTCCAGTGACAAAATGTTGAGCGCTGTCTCCAGTGACAATATGTTGAGCGCTGTCTCCAGTGACAATATGTTGAGCGCTGTCTCCAGTGACAATATGTTGAGCGCTGTCTCCAGTGACAATATGTTGAGCGCTATCCTCCAATGACAATATGTTGAGCACTGTCTCCAATGACAATATGTTGAGCGCTGTCTCCAATGACAATATGTTGAGCGCTGTCTCCAGTGACAATATGTTGAGCGCTGTCTCCAGTGACAATATGTTGAGCGCTGTCTCTAGTGACAATATGTTGAGCGCTGTCTCCAGTGACAATATGTTGAGCGCTGTCTCCAGTGACAATATGTTGAGCGCTGTCTCTAGTGACAATATGTTGAGCGCTGTCTCCAGTGACAATATGTTGAGCGCTGTCTCTAGTGACAATATGTTGAGCGCTGTCTCTAGTGACAATATGTTGAGCGCTGTCTCCAGTGACAATATGTTGAGCGCTGTCTCTAGTGACAATATGTTGAGCGCTGTCTCCAGTGACAATATGTTGAGCGCTATCCTTCAGTGACAATATGTTGAGCGCTATCCTTCAGTGACAATATGTTGAGCGCTGTCTCCAGTGACAATATGTCGAGCGCTGTCTCCAGTTACAAGTAGGATACAACAAATTTGAATTGACAGATTTCAATGAAATACAGCTCGATTTTCTAGTGCTTTTGAAAAATTAAATAATGTGAAAAAAGCTGGAAACGGCCCTCTATTAACGTGGGATGGCTTGTAAAGAGACCACTTTTTAAATACAATTTGCTCGTTTGGAAAATCTGAAACTAGTGTTTAATATTGCTACCCGATATGATATCGAGCTTGCTCGTACATACATCCAAGCATCCCTTTTCTCAAGCAAACACAAACACTTCAACTTTGTAAAGTACATACCCAAGGGCCAGTTTTGTAAAGTATATTCCCTAGAACCAGCTTTACAAAGTTCATACCCAAGGACCAGCTTTGAAAAGGATATATCCTTGAATCAGCTTTATAAGAGTACATACCCAAGGATCAGCTTTCTAAAGTATTTATCCAAGGATCAGCTTTCTAAAGTATTTATCCAAGGATCAGCTTTCTAAAGTATATATCCAAGGATCAGTTTTCTAAAGTATATATCCAAGGATCAGCTTTATAAAATACATACCCAAGGACCACCTTTGTAAAGAATATATCCATGAATCAGCTTTATAAAGTACATACCCAAGAACCAGCTTTGTAAAGTATATATCATAGAATCAGCTTTATAAAAGTACATACCCAAGGACCACCTTTGTTAAGTATATATCCAAGAATCAATTTTATAAAGTACATACTCAAGGATCAGCTTTTAAAAGTATATATATATCCAAGGATCAACTTTCTGAAGGAAATACCCAAGCTTCAGCATGATTAAGCTTAAGTATATACTGATGGATTATTCACAACGTGACGTTTCTTTGTGCTTCTGGGCACCATACTGGGTTGCGCATCAGTTCTGGTTCGTTTCGTTCGACTCCTGTCCTCAGCTTGTATGTTGACACTGGCTCCCTACCTTTCCAGGACCGCCGTGATCGCTACTGTCTTCGCTATCTTGCGCGGTCCTTGCAACATCCTTCCTCTCGCCTCTGTCGTGACGGTTTTTGGTAACGGTTGTATATGATACTTGAGTAGTGGGGTACAAATAAACAGGAATATCGGAGACAGGTAAATTGCACTTAAAAAGAATGTTGAGTTAAATGAGATTGTAGGCATTTTTAAGGGATGAGATGATGATATTAAGGGCATTTTTCAATCAAGGGGCCCCAACTCCACCACGTTACGCAGTAGTTGGTTTCACAAATCAACAACCCTGTTACCGAACCAGTATTTACCCAGGTCTTTCCTAAATCAAAACGTATCCAATTTATACCCACTGTTTCATGTTCTGTCTTGTGTTGATTCCTTTTAATACTCTATTAATATCCCCTTTGTTATGTCCATTCATTAACTTGTGAACCTCTATCATGTCACCCCTAACTCTTCGCCTTTCCAGTGAATGCAATATAAGTTTTGTTAATCTTTCCTCAAATGACATGTTTCTAATTTGGGGATTAACTTTGTCATCCTAGGCGGGACACGATGAAGGAAATTTATATCCATTCTATAGTATAGCGACCTAAACTGAACTGCATAATCTAAATGGGGCCTAACCAGAGCAAGATATAGCCGAAGAACAACACCAGGTGTCTGGTAACTAACGCATCGATTAATAAATCCCCATGTCCTATTTGCCTTATTACAAACATTTATGTATTGATTTTTTAGTTTTAAATTCTTTCTAATCATAACTCCCAGATCCCTTTCACAATCCGACTTTGTAGTCTTAACACCATCTAGGTCGAATCTAGCATCCCTATCATCATTACCTGGCCTCCAAACCTTACGTTTGTCATCATTAAACTGCATCTGCCAATCTTTTGATCATTGCAAAACCCTATTTAGATCGTCTTGAAGTAATAGAGTGTTATTTCCAATCCCGATTTTTGTATCATAAAATTTGCAAATATTGCTGCCCAACACCTAACATAGCACCCCCAATACCATGAGTTTCTATCTTTTTAATCAGTCTTTCATGTGGCGCTGTTTCAAAAGCTTTGCTCAAGTCAAGGTGCACAACATCAAAAAACCTTACCACTATAAACTGTCTCAACTATGTTGGGAATAAAATGCTAGCAAAATTGTTAAACATAAATGACCCTTTGTAAAACCATGTTGTGAATCATTTAATGATCTATGTTTTTCAACATAAAGTCGAATGGTATTTGCTATTATCGATTCAAATAAATAAGTAATTATCAAATGAAGACACCAAACCAGGAAGGCTATGTAGCACCATCAAATGTGCAGAATAATCAGAGGGCGCTAAATATCACCAAGGATGCCAATACGAAAACAGAAATGTATAAGGCGAACAATATCAAAAGTATCCGACTTACCAAGAATTCTTCGAGGAACAAGCGACCGCGAGGGGCGGTCGGAAAACAAGACACACACGTTCGTCCTGGAAGACAGGACATTCAACAAGGATATGCACGACCGTAAGAGGGACAATAAAAATTGGACAATAAGCAGCAGGGGGGCACTGCATTCAGTGACCGTGAGTTAAGTGTGTATGACCAATACGCGACCACGCCAGAGCCGTTTCCCATTGCCAGTTACGGTGGTAGGAGGACAGCCATGATGACACACTACTCTTAAGAGTATGCAGTTTGTTACCAGCAACAGAAGACCAACAATCCCGCCAACGGGTAAGGATGGAGAAATGAATAACTGGGTAAAAGTCGGAATAAGGAATACCTTTTTGGGAGATATTAGAAGAGGGACAGCTTCCCAAGCGGCAGCATCCACACGCTCATTTAAAGAGACGCGAATATGGCTGGGATACCAGCAAAACTCAACTGACTTAAATTTACTGGAAATAAGAAACAACCAATGCTGAATCTCGACAATCACTGGATGGACCGGATTAAAGGAACCGAGAGCCTTGAGGGCATTGCGAGAGTCAAAGACAACTACAAAGGAAGATTGACAACGAGAAAGCAGGAGACGAAGAGCATAGAGAATAGCATAAAGTTCCGCTGTGAAGATGCTAGTCTCTGAAGTTAGGCGACACATATAAATGCTGTCAGGAAAAACAACAGAGTAGTCTACACCGTTTGCAGACTTAGATCCATCGGTGAAGATGGAAACGGATTGGAGTGAAGGAAAAGTGCTCAAGGAAAAGGCGTTTCAGAACTGTAGGAGGGGTAAAAGCTTTAGTGATGCAGGTTAAGGATGTACAAAACTTCGGAAGGGGGACACTCCACATGGGCAAGGGAGGAACAACATGAGGAGATACATTAGAAATAGGAACTAAAAGAGAATCCTGTAAGCAAGATAACCGGACAGAAAGAGAGAGGTGGTGAAGAGGAACAGGAACCACAGGAGGGGTAAAAGTTAAAGCACGACAGTGGCGAGAGGAAGGATGTTACAAGGACCACGCAAGATAGCGAAGGCAGTAGTGATCACGTTGGTCCTAGAGAGATAGGAAGCCAGTGTTAACATAGAAGCTGAGGACGTGAGACGAACGAAAGGCACCAGAGCTGAGCGGCAACCCAGTATAGTGCAAAGCATCAGGACGGCGAAGAGTAGAAGGAGAAGCAGTCGAGTAAGCAGGGCATCCATAAACGAGTTTAGACAGGACGAGAGAGGAATGAAAAGCGAGGAGAGTGCACCTATCTGCTTCCGAAGAACTATGGGACAAAACCATAATGAAGAAGTGTACGGGCCTTACAGCATTCAACTCGTAGGTAAGAGATATGGGGTGACCAAGACAAACGAGTGTCAAAGATTAACCCTTAAAGCTTAGCGGAATCCTTGTACACAAGGCGTTGACCATAAAGCAACAAAGAGGGACGAGATCGACACACTTCCGAGTAAACGTCATAGCACAAGTCTTAATCGTAGAGAACTGGAAGCCATAATTGGTGGCCCAAGACGACACGGCATCAATCGCAAGTTGATGCCTCTGTTGAAGGAGAGGCGAATCATCACCCCAACAGCAAAGGGTAAGATCGTCGACATAGAGAGCGGAGAAGATGCCAAAAGGAAGAGAGGAAAGAAGACCATTGAGGGCAACCAGAAAAAAGAGTAGTGCTCAGAACACTACCTTGGGGCACCCCCCTCGTATTGCTGAAAAGAGGCAGAGAGAACCGTACCAAGCCTCGCTCGAAAGGAACGACGACAGGAGGAAGCTTTGGAGAAAGAGAGGGAGATTACCACGAAGGCCAAATGAATGAAGTTGGGACAGAATATGATATCGCCAAGTGGTGTCGTAAGCCTTTTCCAGGTGAAAAAGGACGGCAACAACGGAGGTCTTCGCAGCAAAAGCAGTACGAATATAGACCTCCAAGTTCACCAGAACATCTGTTGTGCTGTAGCACTTGCAAAAACTATATTGAGAAGGGGAGAGGTGGTGATAGTGTTCTAAGAACCACATCAGACGAACGTTAACTATACGTTCAAAGAGTTTGCAGACACAACTCGTGAGGGCAATAGGGCGAAAGTCCTTAGAGGATGTCCCAAGAGATCCTGGTTTCCGAACAGAGAGGACAACGGCATCGAGCCAGTATTCAGGGACTGACGACGACTCCCAGACCCGATTATACAGACTCAGTAAATATTGAGACGTGCACGGAGGGAGATGGCGAAGCATCTCATAAGGGGGGGTGTAGGATGGTTTTGGAAAAGTTGCTCAATGTCAACCAGTATTTTTTGACTAGTTGTATATGAAAAGTGCTGCAATTGTCCCAAGTTTCAGTACTGCAGCGTAAATAGAAAGGAAGATTTTGTTTTTTGTTTTTTCAACGACTTTTACCCATTTTGAAGTCTGAATAAATAAACACACGTTTCAGATATAATTATTCTGTGACACTTTTCTGACACATTAGCATATAATAAAGGATATGCTGATAGATAATTTCCAAAGCATCTTTAGTTTTCCCAGTACAAATTTTCAAAGTTCCCCCCAAAAATTATGCAAATATGGCATGTTTATTGCTATTATAAAATCAATAAATGAAATTAGAGACAAAAGCTATCAACAACATTTAGAGACATGCACTCTACATATTCTGTGTAAGTTTCATGTAAATTGAATAAAAAATGAAAAAGTTATTTGAACTTTTTCAAATAACTTTATTTGACTGGTTTATGTCAATTGAAAAAACACAAGCAAATAATAAAGTATAAGGTTCTAAAATCTCTGGCTGAGGTTGACATCAACCAATTTTTTCCAAAATAGGCACCCTTACAGATAGGCTCACGTACAGTCAGGTGTATAAGTTTCATACAAATCGACTGATAAAAAGAAGAAAAAAAAATCATTTTTTTTTAACTTCAATTTTTTTCCTGTTAAACTAATTATAATATTTGTTTAATATATGTTATTGTGATAGCAAAGAGTCATAGCTATGATTTCAGTTGACACCTTTGTTTGTTAATCGTTTTTGTCCATTTTGGAATAATTTTGACACCTACTTCATTATTTTGTTCCTCCCTTCCTATTTATGCTACGATGCTGAAACTTGGATCAGATGAAACACTTTTCATATACAACTAGTCAAAAAAGTTTGAGTGAAATCGAACGAGTTTTCATTTATTGCATTTTTGGGGCAAATTGGAACAAATGCCTCCCCTTAATTAAATGCCATCGGAGCCCGCCGCGTAGAACCGCAGAGGGCCAGGGCAGACTGAAATTTAGAGAGAGGGAAAGGATCATTATAGGGAAGTCTGAGATGAGTTCAGAAATCTAAAGGGCGAGATTCAAGAGCAGGTTTACAAAGAAGGAAAGCTTGAGGAAGATTAGAACCAGAGCTAACAGAAGAAAAGTGGGAACCCAGTTCGGTAGCGAACTGCAACAGGTCTGTCACAAGAGAACCACGGAGGTGAAGGACCGGCGGGACATCGGGAACAAACTTTCCCACTATATTGTGGACACGCTTCCAGATTTGCGGAAATGGAGTTTCGGGCCTAATGGTGGAAAGATAAGACTTCCAAAATTCACTCCTAGCTGTATGAATGGCCCTTTGGGCCACTGCACTCGCCTTTCGAAACAAAACAAAAGAATCAGCCATCTGTCGGGTGCCGTGTCTCTTCTAGGTTGCACGCTTACAGCAGACAGCCCAAGCACAGTCCACATTCCACCAGGGAAAGCACTTCTGTGGTCCCCTAGAGTAACAGTGAGGAATAGAGCGGAGGGCAGCGTCGAAGATGGTGTCATGAAAAAGGAGGAGGGCGAAAGGGAGAGGCAGAATGGAGAGGTCAGAGAGAGCAGCACGGTGGGTAAATAGGTTCCAGTCTGCCTTAGCAAACTGCCACCTAAGGAAGGAGAGGGGAAGGTGAAAAGAGAAAAAGGTAACACCGATGGGAAAATGGTCACTGCCATGACGAGTAAGAACTCGCCACGTTAAATCTAAGTAAAGAGACGACGAACAGAGAGAAAGATCAAGATAGGAAAGGGTGCGAGTCCGAGAGTCCAAATGAGTGGGCTCACTAGAATTCAGAAGAGACAGAAAAGAAGAAAGGATGAACGGTTCGAGAAGGCGACCTCGGGAGTTTGTCAGAACATCACCCCAGAGGCTATGTCGACAACTGAAATCACACAGCAAGAGCACAGGCTCCGGCAAAGAGTCCAGTAGGTGTTTAAGATCGGGAAGAGAAAGCGGGACTTTGGGGGGAAGTTAATGGAACAAACCGTGTACAATTTACGCGCAAAGACATGTGCAGCAGAACATTGGAGAAGCGACGGAAAAAGTAGGGGGACGAAGGGGAACATCAGAACGAATGAAGAGAAGAGGACAGGAACGGGCCCCAGCAAAACCCGGGAGGGGGGGGGGGGGGCAGAGAAAGGAATAGTTACGGAAGCAAACAGGACGAGCACCAAGCATCTGCTCCTGAAGTCAGACACAATGGGGCAAAAACTGCGAAATTAGAAGTTGGAGTACATGGCAATTGGCATAATATCCACGAATATTCCATTCAGGAATAGACATCGACAACAAGAGAAAGGACAGCAACAGAGGTCAATGAAGAAACAAAGGGTAAAAAGGAACACAACACGTTAAAGAAGCGCAGGATCAGGATCATTAAAGTCAGGGTTAGGGGGCATGGGTAAACTGAGTAAGGACGGAGGGAAGGGAGCGGGAGGACCGACCAGAGGCGGACGAGCAGGGTCCAGAGGAGGAGAAGGAGGGGAGACAACCGAGGGTTAAGGACAGCAGCAGGAGGGCCAGAAACCAGGGAGTGCACCTCAGCAAGGGTAGCAACCGAAAGGGAAGCGTGGGGGGGCCAAAGAAACCTCAATAGCAGGAACAGGGGGCGCAACCACCGAAACGGGAGGGGATGGAGCGAGAGTGTCAGAGGTAGGGGACGAGGAAGAAAGCGAAGCCTTCTAACCCGCCGGGGAGGAGGAAGGAGAGGAGTCAGGCTTTCGCTTCTGACTCATAGAGATAGGCGTCCCAGCAATAATGTAATGGGCAACAGATTCAAGAGTCTCAAAAGGAGAAGCAAAACGAGAGCAAACAACACGATGGCCGCTGGGAGAGTGATGGACATCAACTTGCACTGACAGGTGGAGTGGAGAGCTAAGAGATGGAGGTGAAGGATGGGAAGTAGGATCGGAGGGAGACGAGGAAGAAGACACAGGAGACAAGACAGAATGGGTAGAAAGAAGGTGAACCCCAGACAGAGAACCATGAGGGGGACCCTTTGGGACAGAAGTTAAAGGAACAGAGGAGGAGGCGGTCATCCCACATTTGGGATGTGGATGTTGCAGTGATTGATGCCTGGTAAATACTGTCCCCAGTGCTAGTTATACACCTGTTCCTTTAGCTCTCTTAACTCTCGGCTGGCCTTAAGAAATATGTTAAGGGTGTCAGCTGTATTATGTGTTTTATGCTGCTCAGCTAAGATGAGAACTCTGTCATGTAGGGGCTTAAGGCGTGAGTCAGTGACCTACCTCTATCCCTTCCTTGCTGCTTTTGGTCTTTTGCATATTACAATATTTTCATAAAAGCGGTTACTTCAGTTACCAGGTCCTCAAATAATGCATTGACAGTAGTAAAGCAGTAAGATATATACCATTCAGAAATGCGATATTTGAAGTGCATGTGTAAATTTTCAGGGATATTGATAATTGTTTCTTCAAAATTTAAGGGTTTGTTATTTTTTATGGTGTATGAACTGGGGATGGCAAAATTATCACTAACTAATTCGTGAACAATTGACCCTTTGACAAAATTATCGAGAAGACCGTGACCAATGACGTAATCAAGTCTGCCACCCCTGAGGTGTGTGACGTTAGATGAGTTAAAGTTGAATACAGACATGTTATGGTCTTTCAGATATTTAACAAAAACATTGTCATTTCTATTTGGTTTGACATCATCCAAGCTAGTGTATCTAGCATTAAAATCACCCATGACAATGGTTTGAGAACTGCTGGTGATTTTTGGAAGGGAAGCTTCCACCATATGATCGCACCTTACATATACTTTAACTAAGTTAATAACGTCTGTCGGAAACTGCTGATAATATGAGTTGTCTCTTTTGTTGTTTTAAACATATTTACATACTAAGATAATTTTAACATACGTCAAGATACCGACGTCATGTGAACCAACATTTGAGGGTGCTACATAACCTGAGAGTTTGGGTGGCATTTTATTTTTTGTGATTGTAGTGTATGGTTCCTGCAGGCACAGTACCTCAATGTTGTTTGCTCCAGCATACATCATTAATGCTTGTGGTGTATAGTTCCTGCAGGAACAGTACATCAATGTTGTTGGTACCAGTGTACATCACTAGATCAAACAGCCTCATGCGCACGCTTCTCACATTCCACGTGAGAAATTTAAGAGTGATTTTGTCATGGGTAATAATGTTCATATACTTGACGAAGAGAAGTGTTTACATGATTCGCACATTGCAAACTACTATTTAAAAGAGAAAAATTTTCAGGGTCAGTAATGTCAAAGAGTTTTTTCCTCTGACAAGGTCAGTTGGTTTCCGCCATCTTACCTAGCTTGTTTAATCATTGCACGTTCATCATGATTCATAGAGATAAAAGAAGTAGTGTTTGGAATGAGTTCTTGAGTGCATTTGCTATTTACATATGAGACACACGGGTTTTCATTTGTTATACTCGCCACAGCGGTACTTTCAGTACTAGATTAGGGGTCAAGACTTGCTTGAGAAGTGTCAACACTTACATCACTGGAAGGCATTTTACTAGACATTAGGACATTCACTTCACACCTCGGGCCGGCCATAGGCTCGCTTGAACACTGTCTCAGGTTGTCCACTTAAACGTAACAATACTGAAGTTGAGATGATTTTGAATTTTCGTGAGTGTATCTTGGAGCTTTTCGATGGTAATTTCCATAGTACTCATGCGAGCTGGAAGTTCTAACACCTCACTCTGTAGGCTGGCATCAGGCTTCCCAGGTAGGCCAGGGATGGATACCCAACTGTTGTCGTCAGATAGAGTGGGGCCATGCCGGGTAGTGAGCGGGCTGGTGTGGTGGTGGGTCATCCTGGGTGGCGGGGTGCCCTCGTGTGGTGGTGGGGTCATCCCGGTTGCGGGGCGGTCTGGTGTGGTGGTGGGGCCTTCCCGGGTGGCGGAGCGGTCTGGTGTGGTGATAGGGGTAATCCTGGGTGGCAGGGTGGCCTGGAGTGGTGGTGGGGTCATCCCGGGTGGCGGGGCGGGCTGGTTTGGTGGAGAGATCTTCCCGGGTGGCGAGGCGGTCTGGTGTGGTGATGGGGGTCATCCCGGGTGGCGGGGCGGGCTGGTGTGGTGGTGGGGTCATCCTGGGTGGCGGGGCGGGCTGGTTTGGTGGAGGGGTAATCCTGGGTGGTGGGGCGGGCTGGTGTGGTGGTGGGGTCATCCCGGGTGGCCTGGTGTCGTGGTGGGGTCATCCCGGGTAACGGGGCGGACTGGTGTGGTGGTGGGGTCTTCCCGGGTGGCATGGCGGGCGGGTGTGGTTGTGGAGTCTTCCCGGGTGGTGGGGCGGGCTGGTGCGGTGGTGGGGTCATCCCGGGTGACGGGTCGGTCTGGTGTGGTGATGGGGGTCATTCCGGGTAGCGCTGCGGGCTGGTGTGGTGGTGGGGTCTTCCCGGGTGGCGGGGCGGTCTGGTGTGGTGATGGGGGTCATTCCGGGTAGCGGGGCGGGCTGGTGTGGTGGTGGGGTCTTCCCGGGTGGCGGGGAAGTCTAGTGTGGTTGTGGGGTCATCCTGGGTGGCGTGGCGGGCTGGTGTGGTGGTGGGGTCTTCCCGGGTGGCATGACGGGCTGGTGTGGTTGTGGAGTCTTCCCGGGTGGTGGGGCGGGCTGGTGCGGTGGTGGGGTCATCCCGGGTGACGGGTCGGTCTGGTGTGGTGATGGGGGTCATTCCGGGTAGCGCTGCGGGCTGGTGTGGTGGTGGGGTCTTCCCGGGTGGCGGGGCGGTCTGGTGTGGTGATGGGGGTCATTCCGGGTAGCGGGGCGGGCTGGTGTGGTGGTGGGGTCTTCCCGAGTGGCGGGGCAGTCTGGTGTAGTGATAGGGGTCATTCTCGGTGGCGGGGCGGGCTGGTGTGGTATTGGGGTCTTCTCGGGGGCAGGGCCGGTTGGTGCGGTGGTGGGTTGCTCCACTGTGCTGTACGGGGGATGACGCCTGTCACAGTCCTTGTGCCAGGCGGTCACACCTTACCGTGAAGATCAAGAACACTTGTGCTTGGCGGCTGCGGATGTGGTTTTATCTGTCTTAAGAACGTCGTCTGTATTCGAGAGTTTTTTTAGTTGGATAATTGTCTACACAGAGAGCACAGGTGAGTGGACATTTGGAATGCTTGTCTATGTGACCAAAGTGTTGACATCAAAAACAAATGACAGGTGAGGACACCCAGGGTGTTATGGGACCGGCTGGTAGGAAGGGGGGTTTAGGAAGTTGAACTGACTATGGGGCGGCGCCTCATTTTTCCAGACGATCACAGTCTTGTTTAGTGGCTTTTCCCCAGACGTGATGCGTCTTGCACTGTACACACCTGATAATTCTTTCACACAGAAGATGTCAAGGTCATGGGGGGTAGAAAGTGACAAGGTACTCTTTGTATCTCCTGGATGGAGCCCGCTGGAGAGTCGGGGTTACTGAATATGATGCCACGCACTTGACCTTGGAGCAGGGCACAGATGGTGTCTTCACAGGACCTTGCTACATAGATATAGGGTGAGGTGGATCTAGGGTGTATAAGGTGTATGGTTTCAACAAAAGCACGAGGGAGATCACGTTTCATCCAGGAGTACCTCCTGTCACTGTAAACTTCAAATGGAAATTCCAGCCTGGCATATTTATCCCGGGGTGCTAGAGGAGGTGGTGATCCACCCTGTGTTAGGGTGGTATTGGTCATCTTGACAGCATTGTTGGCTTTCGCGGCCTTTTTCTCTTTGCGTAAGGTATTCTGGCTTTTGTATTCAGCAAAGTCACTGTTCGAGACTGCTTCATCACCTGAGCTGGCATCCTCGTCATACTGGGATGTAATGGGATAGGATGCTTGTTCGTTCTGTACTTCATGCGGAGTCGTGGCTGAAGTGGATGCATATTCGTCTGAAGCATTTAGGAAAGGGTCAACCGGTTCACTGTGGCTCTCCCCTGCAGGCAGGAAGGACGTGGCCATAGTCTCAAGAATCACAACATAATGTGACAAGACACGTCAGCTTCTACCACAGAGTAGCACTTCAGTCTATGGCCCGGACTCAGTGCAACAACGGCTGCTAAACATAATGTAGAAACAGAATGAATAATTTAGGCAACACACACACACACACACACACACACACACACACACACACACACACACACACACACACACACACACACACACACACACACACACACACACACACACACACACACACACACACACACACACACACACACACACACACACACACACACACACACACACACACACACACACACACACACACACATGCAATATAATGAAACTAGGCAGTGGAAACAGAAGGCCAGACACAGGATATAGAATAGGAGATAAAGTACTTAATAAAACGGACAGAGAGAAAGATCTAGGAGTTGATATCACACCAAACCTGTCTCCTGAAGCCCACATAGAAAGAATAACGTCTGCGGCATATGCGAAGCTGGCTAACCTCAGAAATGCCTTCAGGAACCTGTGTAAGGAATCATTCAGAATCTTGTACACCACATATATAAGATCAATCCTGGAGTATGCGGCCCCAGCATGGAACCCGTACCTTGTCAAGCACAAGACGAAGCTGGAGAAAGTCCAAAGGTATGCCACTAGACTAATCCCAGAACTAAGAGGCAAGAGTTACGAGGAAAGGCTGCGGGAAATGCACCTTACGACACTGGAAAACAGAAGAGTAAGGGAGACATGATCACAATCTACAAAATCCTCAGGGAATCGACCGGGTAAACAAGGATAAACTATTCAATACTGGTGGTACTCGAACAAGGGGACACAGGTGGAAACTGAGTACCCACATGAGCCACAGGGACGTTAGAAGGAACTTCTTTCAGTGTCAGAGTAGTTACCGGATGGAATGCATTAGGCAGTTATGTGGTGGAGCCTGACTCCATACAGTTTCAAATGTAGGAATGATAGAGCCCAGTAGGCTCAGGAATCTGTACACCAGTTGATTGACAGTTGAGATGCAGGACCAAAGAGCCAAAGCTCAACCCCCGCAAGCACAAATAGGTGAGTACAAATAGGTGAGTACACACACACACACACACAATTCAAGATTCTAAAGGGAATTGACAGGGTAGATAAAGACAGGTTATTTAACACAAGGGGCACACGCACTAGGGGACACAGGTGGAAACTGAGTGCCCAAATGAGCCAAAGAGATATTAGAAAGAACTTTTTTAGCGTCAGAGTGGTTGACAAATGGAATGCATTAGGAAGTGATGTGGTGGAGGCTGACTCCATACACAGTTTCCAGTGTAGATATGATAGAGCCCAGAAGGTTCAGGAACTTGTACACCTGTTGATTGACGGTTGAGAGGCGGGACCAAAGAGCCAGAGCTCAACCCCCGCAAGCACAACTAGGTGAGTACAACTAGGTGAGTACACACACACACACACACACACACACACACACACACACACACACACACACACACACACACACACACACACACACACACACACACACACACACACACACACACACACACACACATGGAATGGAATGGAATGCATTAGGGGGTGATGTGGTGGAAGCTGACTCCATACACAGTTTCAAATGTAGATATGACAGAGCCCGATAGGCTCAGGAATCTGTACACCTGTTGATTGACGGTTGAGAGGCGGGACCAAAGAGCCAGAGCTCAACCCCCGCAAACACAACTAGGTGAGTACAACTAGGTGAGTACAACTAGGTGAGTACACACACACACACACACACACACACACACACACACACACACACACACACACACACACACACACCCTCTATTTCTCAACCCTCCTATGCTTTTCAGACACGTAACTTTCAGACCCATTATGCCCTTCCTACCCCCCTAGATATCCAGACCCCATTCGCCTACCAGGCACTCCCAGGCACCCCCCTAGCACCCCCCCATTCACCCCCACAGCCCCCACTCGCCCCCCAGACACCCCCCCAGACACCCCCCCAGTTCCCCCCCCCCAGACCCCCGGTGAAAGGGGGAACTCTGACACCCGAGTTTCCAAGAAGAGTCTCAAGGTTTGGCACACCAATGCTGATGGGGTAGCCAATAAAGCAGAAGAGATAAAAGAAAGAGTTAGTGAGGCAGACCCAGACATAGTGGCAATAGTGGAAACTAAAATAAATGGCATGATCTCGGATGCAATCTTTCCAGAGGGGTACCAGGTGATAAGAAAAGAAAGGACACAGAGACAGGGAGGAGGAGTGGCACTCCTAACAAAGCGGAAATGGAAGTTTGATGAGCTGGAAAATCCGGGTACCAATGAAAGCACAAGCTTCATACATGAAACTCTGACAGTGGACGGGAAGAAGATTGTAATCTTGATACTCTACAATCCCCAACCAAACAGTAGAAGGCCCAGGCAGGAGTACGAGAACAGCAACAAGACATGTATAGATGAACTGCAGAGGGCAGCAACTATAGGTCATAGAATGAGAGCGAAGCTGCTGGTCATGGGGGACCTAAATCGCGGAGATAGATTGGTAAACAAAAAATCTCCATGGCGGGGAGGAGACCTGGGGAGCGAAGCTGGTAGACGTTATTGACAGGAATTTCTTAACACAGCATGTGAAGGAAGATACTAGGGAAAGAGGAGGGGATACGCCCAGCCTATTAGATCTCATTTTCACCCAGAATGTAGAAGACATCGAGCAGTTGGAACATGAAATACCACTAGGAGTTAGTGACCATTGTGTCCTAGTCTTTGACTACATGATGGAGCTTAAAATTGTGACCAGAGGACAAGAGGTCCGGGAAAGGAGACTTGATTACAGAAAAGGGGACTACAGGAGGATAAGTGACTACCTGGGAGAAGTGCAGTGGGAGGAAGAACTTAGAGGAAAAACAGTGCAAGGTATGATGAACCAAGTCATATTGAAATGCAAGGAGGCTGAAGAGGGATTTATTCCAACAATAAAGAAAAAAAGCTGGAGGGAATATATTAACCCATGGTTTAATAGACAGTGTCAGGAAGCAAAGGTGAGAAGCAGGAGGGAGTGGAGGAAGTACAGAAGACAAAGGACAGAGGACAACAGGATAAGATGTAACAGAGCTAGGAATGATTACATTAACATAAGACGAGTGTCGGAAAGAAATTATGAGAATGATATTGCAGTCAAAGCGTAAAAGCAACCTAAATTACTACATAGCCATATAAGAAGGAAGATGTCGGTAAATGACCAAGTGACAAGACTGAGGAAAACAGAAGGGGCATATACAGAAAGCGACAAGGAAATCTGCGAGGTACTGAATGCAAAATTTCATGGAGTGTTCACAACCGAGCCTGAGCAGCTCCCATTGTTAGAAGCGATTACCCCTAGATGAAAGACTATCAGATATAGAGGTGACAGCAGAGGAGGTAATGAAACAGTTGACAACACTGGATGCAAATAAAGCTGGTGGACCAGACAAAGTATCACCGTGGATACTTAAAGAGGCAGCGCAGGCTCTCAGCGTGCCTCTGGCAATGATCTTTAATGAGTCACTTATGTCGGGAGAATTGCCCAGTTGTTGGAAGGAGGCAAATGTCGTACCGATTTTCAAGAAAGGTGATAGGGAGGAGGCACTTAACTACAGACCCATATCACTGACAAGCATCCCCTGCAAAATACTTGAAAGAATAATTAGGATAAGACTTGTTGAGCACCTGGAGAGCATTGGGTTTGTAAACAAGCACCAACATGGGTTCTGGACAGGGAAATCATGCCTAACAAACCTTTTAGAATTCTATGATAAAGTAACAAGGATAAGGCAGGACAGAGAAGGCTGGGCAGACTGCATATTTCTTGACTGCCAAGAGGCCTTTGATCCAGTACCGCACATGAGACTGCTATACAAACTTGAGAGGCAGGCAGGAGTAAGCGGAAAGGCCCTAGTATGGGTGAAGAACTACCTAACAGGAAGGAGCCAGAGGGTAATGGTAAGGGGCGAGAAGTCGGACTGGCGAACAGTAACAAGTGGAGTACCTCAAGGATCGGTGTTGGGACCAATCCTCTTTCTAATTTACGTAAATGATATGTTCACATGAGTGGAATCATACATGTCAATGTTTGCGGATGACGCAAAATTAATGAGAAGAGTTGTGGCAGACGAGGATTGTAGGATCCTCCAAGAGGATTTAAACAGGTTGCAGAGATGGTCAGGGAAATGGCTACTGGAGTTTTACACCAGTAAATGTAAAGTTATGGAAATGGGATCAGGTGATAGGAGACCAAAGGGACAGTACACAATGAAGGGGAACAGCCTACCTGTAACGATTCGAGAAAGAGACCTGGGAGTGGATGTGACACTTAATCTAACTCCTGAGGCACATATAAATAGGATAACGACAGCAGCGTACTCTAAACTGGCGAAAATTAGAACTTCATTCAGAAACCTAAATGAGGAGGCATTTAGGGCGCTTTACACTGCCTACGTGAGACCCGTCTTAGAGTATGCCGCGCCATCATGGAGCCCCCACCTGAAGAAATACATTAAGAAACTGGAGAAGGTTCAGAGGTTTGCGACGAGGCTTGTCCCAGAATTACGAGGGATGGGGATATGAAGAGCGTCTGCAGGAACTGAACCTGACGACACTAGAGAAAAGAAGGGAGAGAGGAGATATGATAGGGACATATAAAATACTCAGAGGAATTGACAAAGTGGAAATAGATGAAATGTTCACACGTAATAATAACAGAACGAGGGGACATGGGTGGAAACTGGAAACTCAGATGAGTCACAGAGATGTTAGGAAGTTTTCATTTAGCGTGAGAGTAGTGGAAAAATGGAATGCACTTGGGGAACAGGTTGTGGAAGCAAATACTATTCATACTTTTAAAACTACGTATGATAGGGAAATGGGACAAGAGTCATTGCTGTAAACAACCGATAGCTGGAAAGGTGGGATCCAAGAGTCAATGCTCGATCCTGCAAGCACAAATAGGTGAGTACACACACACACACACACACACACACACACACACACACACACACACACACACACACACACACACACACACACACACACACACACACACACACACACACACACACACACACACACACACACACACACACACACACACACACACACACACACACACACACACACACAAATGATCTCCCGGAGGGTGTCGATTCATTTCTCTCAATGTTTGCGGACGATGCTAAAATGATGAGAAGGATTAAAACAGAAGAGGACTGTTTGATGCTTCAAGAAGACCTAGACAAGCTGAAGGAATGGTCGAACAAATGGTTGTGAGAGTTTAACCCAACCAAATGCAATGTAATGAAGATAGGTGTAGGGAGCAGGAGGCCAGATACAAGGTATCATCTGGGAGAGGAAATTCTTCAGGAGTCAGAGAAAGAAAAAGACTTGGGGTTGATATCACTCCAGACCTGTCTCCTGCAGCACATATCAAGAGGATAACATCAGCGGCATATGCCAGGCTGGCCAACATACGAACGGCATTCAGAAACTTGTGTAAAGAATCATTCAGAACTTTGTATACCACATATGTCAGGCCAATCCTGGAGTATGCACCCCCAGCATGGAGTCATATCTAGTCAAGGATAAGACTAAACTGGAAAAGGTTCAAAGGTTTGCCACCAGACTAGTACCCGAGCTGAGAGGTATGAGCTACGAGGAGAGACTACGGGAATTAAACCTCACTTCGCTGGAAGACAGAAGAGATAGGGGGGATATGATCACCACATTCAAGATTCTGAAGGGAATTGATAGGGTAGATAAAGACAAGCTATTTAACACAAGCAGCACACACACAAGGGGACACAGGTGGAAACTGAGTGCCCAAATGAGCCACAGAGATATTAGAAAGAACTTTTTTAGTGTCAGAGTGGTTGACAAATGGAATGCATTAGGAAGTGATGTGGTGGAGGCTGACTCCATACACAGTTTCAAGTGTAGATATGATAGAGCCCAATAGGCTCAGGAATCTGTACACCTGTTGATTGACGGTTGAGAGGCGGGACCAAAGAGCCAGAGCTCAACCCCCGGAAACACAACTAGGTGAGTACACACACACATACACATGCACACACACACACACACAGAAAGACCTGGGGGTTGATATCACGCCAGACCTGTCCCCTGAAGCTCATATCAAGAGGATAACATCAGCAGCATATGCCAGGTTGGCTAACATAAGAACAGCCTTTAGAAACTTGTGCAAGGAATCTTTCAGAACATTATATACAACCTATGTCAGGCCAATCCTGGAGTATGCGGCTCCAGCATGGAGTCCATATCTAGTCAAGCATAAGACTAAACTGGAAACGGTTCAGAGATTTGCCACCAGGCTAGTACCCGAACTGAGGGGGTATGAGCTACGAGGAGAGACTACGGGAATTAAACCTCACGTCACTGGGAGACAGAAGAGTTAGAAGGGGACATGATCACCATATACAAGATTCTCAGAGGAATTGCAGGGTAGATAAAGACTGACTTTTTAACACAAGGGGCACATGCACTAGAGATATTAGAAAGAACTTTTTTAGTGTCAGAATGGTTGACAAATCGAATGCATTAGGAAGTGATATGGTGGAGGCTGATTCCATACACAATTTCAAGTGTAAATATGATAGAGCCCAATAGGCTCAGGATAGACGGTTGGAACAAGTTAGGTGAGAAGGTGGTGGAGGCCAAGACCGTCAGTAGTTTCAAAGCGTTATATAACACACACTCACACACACGTACACCTGTTGATTGACGGTTGAGAGGCGGGACCAAAGAGCTAGAGCTCAACCCCCGCAAACATAACTAGGTGAGTACACACACGCTGAATAGTCCTGTACACTGTATAAAGCGCTGCACTAGTATTACCAATAACACCAAATCATTGGGGCATCAGTATAGCAGGGTGAGTGGCCCTCTAGTGCCACAGTGTCCAAGCTGCATGGGAAAATACGGCTTAAAGTAACGGGGCAATAGTGGATAAATTTCTAATTCTCTTGGGTACTTGGTTAAGCTTCTGACCAGGCGTGAGGCAGGGGGAGGTGACCGTTTTCACTTACTGCCTGAGGCACCAATTCAAAAATAAAGTCATTGTCTCTCCGGATATCTGGTCAAATCCAACTGCTGAGCCACTTCCACAGTGCCATGGCAATCACAGTGCCACAAGAGCCACTTCCCGCTCAACAACGAGAGACGTGTCAATATCATGATATCCGGGTACACGTTGGTAACGCTACACTAAATGTTTTAAATGCCTATGCACCTACTGGCCTCTTCCAGCATACACACCTACCTAATTTGGCACATACTAACTATACAATAGTAATTGGGGATTTAAGTTCTAAACACAAACAATTAGGGGGATCAACTTACAAACATCAACGGTAGAAGAATGATGGCACTTCTCGATGCATATGATGATGTTCAAATTATAAGTGAGAATCAACCAACCTAAATATATGGAGGAGTGCTCAATAGGCGCATTGACTTTAACCTGTCATTCACAACTCTTGAGATTGCTTTATGGATGACTTAATGTCTGACCATTTAGCCATAACAGCTAACACACACGTGGGTAATGTTGACCTACCTGGCACAAAGCTGAGTAGACGCAGGGTAACAGTAACAAAGGAGCAAGAAAAATTCTTTATAGACATCATTGAACATTGGTATAACAATTATGAGCATGAGAATGTACAATAGTTTTATGATCACTTCGTGAATAAAACCTGTGAGTTCATCAGAAATAGTGAGTCACAAGAAACAAAAAGATGTACCGGCAAGCAGGTCAGACACAACCAGTACTATGCAGATGCTAAACTGAAAGAGCTTAAATCAATTGCTAGACAGACTGGTAGAGCATATCAGAACCTTAGAGCACCTCAGATGTTAAAACTGTTTCAGGCCGCGCTTGTAGCGGCGAAGGAGAGAATGACTGAAATGAGAAAAAATGAATGGCAGAGTTTAGTTAGTGGACTTAAAGTGCATACTTCCCTGGGCAAAACCTGGAAAGGCATAAACAAAATATTTGATAAAAACAATAGATAAATTTCACATCCAAACCAGCAACAGAAAGAGAATTAGTTAATTGCTCTCATTAACTTCATGTTGAGTAAGCAACATGATGAATGTGATGTTCCATATACAGATTATGAATTGAATGCAGCCCTCTCCAGGGGCAGTAGCACTGTTCCTGGTGAGGACGGTATCACCTATGATATTCTCAGACCACTACATCGTGTACACGGTAATCCATTATTAGAATTATTTAATGCGAGTTATGTCACCGAGCAGCTGCCTGTATCATGGACCAGCAGTCTTACGGTACCTGTACCAAAACCTAGCCTTATTATATAACTTATTGTATATAATTAAAGAGCACATGTCACCTGATATCAATGGTTTTACATATGGTAAAAGTATACACTACTCTATCAAAGCCTTTCACACTGTTCATGGAGATAAAAGGCACAAGTTCACAACATTTCTCGATTTAAAAAATGCCTCTGATATTGCTAATAGGGAAGTGATTCTGTTTGAATTATCAAGAATTGATATAGGTGGACAATTATTACAATGAATACGGGTCTATCTAACCAACCGGAAGTCCTCTGTAATGTTCCAAGGCTCCAAGAGTGAAAGTAAATTAATGCAACTAGGCATCCCACAAGGATGAGTACTAAGACCTACCTTGTTTAATGTTTTAATTAATGCCTTGCTAAAATCAATCCCATCTAGTCCGGCTAACATGACTACCATCTATGTAGATGTACTTACGAAAAGCTACGTCGAAATGCAAACAATCTTAAATTGTATACATACAGCTTGTGAGAGTCTTGGTCTTTTAATCAACGCTGCTAAAACTCAGGTATTTAACAGACAAATTGGTAATCGCAAAAGTGGACCAGGAAAACTTAAGATAGATAACGTACCAATCGACTATGTCTCTTCTTTCAAATACCTCGGTGTCTCTGTCCCTTGTACCTTAACTTCAGGGGGCATAACTTCGTTTCTTATACATTGTTCAATGTCAACCAATCATTTTAGACTAGTTGTATATAAAAAGGGCTGCAATTGTTCTAAGTTTCAGTCTCGCAGCCTAAATAGAAAGGGATAATTTTTTCTCAACAAATTTTACACATTTTAAAACTGCAGGGGAGTTTGTGCAAAATGTGACTCACTGCCGCTTTCAGTACTTGGCATATTTTTGGTATAAAAAGTCGTAATATAAAACTGCGAATACGTGCAGAGAGCTAGAATTAGGCTCTAAAATATGGCTCAGGCTTCGAAATTGGGATGTTTCGGATATTTTGAAAATTGCAGGGGGGGATTGGGACAAATGTGACCAAACGCCGCTTTCAGTACTTGGCATATGTTGAGTATAAAAAAGTCGTAATTTCAAACTGCGAATACGTGCAGAGAGCCAGAATTTGGCTCCAAAATATGGCTCAGGCCTCAAAATTGAGATATTTGGGATATTTTTAAAACTGCAGGGAGGTTTGGGACAAATGTGTCCAAACGCCGCTTTCAGTACTTGGCATATGTTGAGTATAAAAAGTCGTAATTTCAAACAGCGAAAACATGCAGAGAGCCAGATTTTGGCTCCAAAATATGGCTCAGGCCTCAAAATTGGGATATTTGGAATATTTTGAAAACTGCAGGGAGGTTTGGGACAAATGTGACCAAACGCCGCTTTCAGTACTTCGCATATGTTGGGTATAAAAAAGTCGTAATTTCAAACTGCGAATACGTGCAGAGAGCCTCAATTTGGCTCCAAAATATGGCTCAGGCCTCGAAATTGGGATGTTTGGGATAATTTGAAAACTGCAGGGAGGTTTGGGACAAATGTGACCAAACGCCGCTTTCAGTACTTGGGTTATGTTGAGAATAAAAATTCGTAATTTCAAACTGCGAATACGTGCAGAGAGCCAGAATTTGGCTGCAAAATATGGCTCAGTCTTCGAAATTGGGATATTTGAGATATTTTGAAAACTGCAGGGGAGTTTGTGCAAAATGTGACTCACTGTCGCTTTCAGTACTTGGCATATGTTGGGTATAAAAATTCATAATATCAAACTGCGAATACGTGCAGAGAGCCAGAATTTGGATCCAAAATATGGCTCAGGCCTCGAAATTGGAATATTTGGGATATTTTGAAAACTGCAGGGGAGTTTGTGCAAAATGTGACTCACTGACGCTTTCAGCACTTGGCATGTGTTAGGTATAAAAAGTCGGTATTTCAAACTGCAAATACGTGCAGAGAGCCAGAATTTGGCTCCAAAATATGGCTCAGGCCTCGAAATTGGGATGTTTGGGATATTTTGAAAACTGCAGGGGGGTTTGGGACAAATATGACCAAACGCCTCTTTCAGTACTTGGCATATGTTCCGTATAAAAAGTCGTAATTTTAAACTGCGAATACGTGCAGAGAGCCAGAATTTGGCTCAAAAAATATAACTCAGGCCTCGAAAATGGGATGTTTGTGATATTTTGAAAACTGCAGGGGAGTTTGTTAAAAATGTGACTCATTGCCGCTTTCAGTACTTGGCATATGTTGGGTGTAATAAGTCGTAATTTCATACTGCGAATACGTGCAGAGAGCCAGAATTTGGCTCCAAAATATGGCTCAGGCCTCGATATTTGGATGTTTGGGAAAATTTGAAAACTGCAGGGAGGTTTGGGACAAATGTGACCAAACGCAGCTTTCAGTATATCGCATATGTTGGGTATAAAAAAGTATTAATTTCAAACTGCGAATACATGGACAGAACCAGAATTTGGCTCCAAAATATGGCTCAGGCCTCGAAATTGGGATATTTGGGATATTTTAAAAACTGCAGGGGAGTTTGTGCAAAATGTGACTCACTGCCGCTTTCAGTATTTGGCATATGTTGGGTATAAAATTCATAATATCAAACTGCGAATACGTGCAGAGAGCCAGAACTTGGCTCCAAAATATGGTTCAGGCCTCGAAATTGGAATATTTGGGATATTTTGAAAACTGCAGGGAGGTTTGGGATAAATGTGACCAAACGCCGCTTTCAGTACTTGGCATATGTTGGGTATAAAAAGTCGTAATTTCAAACTGCGAATACGTGCAGAGAGCCGGAATTTGGCTCCAAAATATAGCTCTGGCCTCGAAATTGGGATATTTGGGATATTTTGAAAACTGCAGGGGAGTTTGTGCAAAATGTGACTCACTGCCGCTCTCAGTACTTGGCATATGTTGGGTATAAAAAGTCAAAATTTCAAACTGCGAATACGTGCAGAGAGCCGGAATTTGGCTCCAAAATATAGCTCTGGCCTCGAAATTGGGATATTTGGGATATTTTGAAAACTGCAGGGGAGTTTGTGCAAAATGTGACTCACTGCCGCTCTCAGTACTTGGCATATGTTGGGTATAAAAAGTCAAAATTTCAAACTGCGAATACGTGCAGAGAGCCAGAATTTGGCTCCAAAATATGGCTCAGGCCTCGATATTTGGATGTTTGGGAAAATTTGAAAACTGCAGGGAGGTTTGGGACAAATGTGACCAAACGCAGCTTTCAGTATATCGCATATGTTGGGTATAAAAAAGTATTAATTTCAAACTGCGAATACATGCACAGAACCAGAATTTGGCTCCAAAATATGGCTCAGGCCACGAAATTGGGATATTTGGGATATTTTAAAAACTGCAGGGGAGTTTGTGCAAAATGTGACTCACTGCCGCTTTCAGTATTTGGCATATGTTGGGTATAAAATTCATAATATCAAACTGCGAATACGTGCAGAGAGCCAGAACTTGGCTCCAAAATATGGTTCAGGCCTCGAAATTGGAATATTTGGGATATTTTGAAAACTGCAGGGAGGTTTGGGATAAATGTGACCAAACGCCGCTTTCAGTACTTGGCATATGTTGGGTATAAAAAGTCGTAATTTCAAACTGCGAATACGTGCAGAGAGCCGGAATTTGGCTCCAAAATATAGCTCTGGCCTCGAAATTGGGATATTTGGGATATTTTGAAAACTGCAGGGGAGTTTGTGCAAAATGTGACTCACTGCCGCTCTCAGTACTTGGCATATGTTGGGTATAAAAAGTCAAAATTTCAAACTGCGAATACGTGCAGAGAGCCAGAATTTGGCTCCAAAATATGGCTATGGCCTCGAAATTGGGATATTTGGGATATTTCGAAAACTGCAGGGAAGTCTGTGCAAAATTTCACTCACTGCCGCTTTCAGGACTTGGCATATGTTGGGTATAAAAAGTCGTAATTTCAAACTGCGAATACGTGCATAGAGCCAGAATTTGGCTCCAAAATATGGCTCTGGCCTCGAAATTGGAATGTTTGGAATATTTTGAAAACTGCGGGGGGGGGGGGGGGGTTTGGGACAAATATGACCAAACGCCGCTTTCATTACTTTGCATATGTTTCGTAAAAAAAAGTCGTAATTTCAACCTGCGAATACGTGCAGAGAGCCAGAATTTGGCTCCAAAATATGGCTCAGGCCTCGATATTGGGATGCTTGGGATATTTTGAAAACTGCAGGGAGGTTTGGGACAAATGTGACCAAACGCCGCTTTCAGTACTTCGCATATGCTGGGTATAAAAAAGTCGTAATTTCAAAGTGCGAATACGTGCAGAGTGCCAGAATTTGGCTCCAAAATATGGCTCAGGCCTCGAAATTTGGATGTTTGGGATATTTTGAAAATTGCAGGGCGGATTGGGACAAATGCGACCAAACGCCGATTTCAGTACTTGGCATATGTTGGGTATAAAAAAGTCGTAATTTCAAACTGGCAACACGTGCAGAGAGCCAAAATTTGGCTCCAAAATATGACTCAGGCCTCGAATTTGGGATATTTGGGATATTTCGAAAACTGCAGGGGAGTTTGTGCAAAAATTCACTCACTGCCGCTTTCAGGACTTGGCATATGTTGGGTATGAAGAGTCGTAATTTCAAACTGCGAATACGTGCACAAAGCCTGAATTTGGCTCCAAAATATGGCTCAGGCCTCGAAATTTGGATGTTTGGGATATTTTGAAAATTGCAGGGCGGATTGGGACAAATGCGACCAAACGCCGATTTCAGTACTTGGCATATGTTGGGTATAAAAAAGTCGTAATTTCAAACTGGCAACACGTGCAGAGAGCCAAAATTTGGCTCCAAAATATGACTCAGGCCTCGAATTTGGGATATTTGGGATATTTCGAAAACTGCAGGGGAGTTTGTGCAAAAATTCACTCACTGCCGCTTTCAGGACTTGGCATATGTTGGGTATGAAGAGTCGTAATTTCAAACTGCGAATACGTGCACAAAGCCTGAATTTGGCTCCAAAATATGGCTCAGGCCTCCATATTGGGATGTTTGGGATATTTTGAAAACTGCAGGAGGGATTTTGACAAATGTGACCAAACGACGCTTTCAGTACTTGGCATATGTTGGGTATAAAAAAGGCGCAATTTCAAACTGCGAATACGTGCAGAGAGCCAGAATTTGGCTCCAAAATATAACTCAGGCCTAGAAATTGGGATGTTTAAGATATTTTGAAAATTGCAGGGCGGATTAGGACAAATGTGACCAAACGCCGATTTCAGTACTTGGCAAATGTTGGGTATAAAAAAGTCGTAATTTCAAGCTGCGAACACGAGCAGAGAGCCAAAATTTGGCTCCAAAATATGGCTCAGGCCTTGAAATTGGGATATTTGGGAGATTTCGAAAACTGCAAGGGAGTTTGTGCAAAATATCACTCACAGCCGCTTTCAGGACTTGGCATATGTTGGGTATAAAAATTCATAATTTCAAACTGTGAATACGTACATAGAGCCAGAATTTGGCTCCAAAATATGGCTCAGGCTTCGAAATTGGGATTTTTGGGATATTTTGAAAACTGCAGGGGGGGTTTTGAACAAATGTGACCAAACGCAGCTTTCAGTACTTGGCATATGTTGGGTATAAAAATTCATATTTTCAAACTGCCAATACGTGCATAGAGCCCGAATTTGGCTCCAAAATATGGCTCAGGCCTCGAAATGGGGATGTTTGGGATATTTTGAAAACTGCAGGAGAGTTTGTGCAAAATGGTATACAATGCCGCTTTCAGTACTTGGCTTATGTTGGGTATAATAAGTCGTAATTTCATATTGCGAATACGTGCAGAGAGCCAGAATTTGGCTCCAGAATATGGCTCAGGCCTCGATATTTGGATGTTTGGAAAATTTTGAAAACTGCAGGGAGGTTTGGGACAAATATGACCAAACGCAGCATTCAGTACATCGCATATGTTGGGTATAAAAAAGTCGTAATTTCAAACTGCGAATACATGCAGAGAGCCAGAATTTGGCTCCAAAATATGGCTCAGGACTCGAAATTGGGATATTTGGGATATTTTAAAAACTGCAGGGGAGTTTGTGCAAAATGTGACTCACTGCCGCTTTCAGTATTTGGCATATGTTGGGTATAAAATTACTAATATCAAACCTCGAATACGTGCAGAGAGCCAGAATTTGGCTCCAAAATATGGTTCAGGCCTCGAAATTGGAATATTTAGGATATTTTGAAAACTGCAGGGAGGTTTGGGACAAATGTGACCTAACGCCGCTTTCAGTACTTGGCATATGTTGGGTATAAAAAGTCGTAATTTCAAACTGCGAATACGTGCAGAGAGCCAGAATTTGGCTCCAAAATATAGCTCAGGACTCGAAATTGGGATATTTGGGATATTTTGAAAACTGCAGGGGAGTTTGGGCAAAATGTGACTCATTGCCGCTTTCAGTACTTGGCATATGTTGGGAATAAAAAGTCAAAAATTAAAACTGCGAGTACGTGCAGAGAGCCAGAATTTGGCTCCAAAATATGGCGCAGGCCTCGAAATTGGGATATTTGGGATATTTCGAAAACTGCAGGGAAGTTTGAGCAAAATTTCACTCACTGCCACTTTCAGGACTTAGGATATGCTTGGTATAAAAAGTCGTAATTTCAAACTGCGAATACGTGCATAGAGCCAGAATTTGGTTCCAAAATATGGCTCAGGCCTCGAAATTGGGATGTTTGGGATATTTTGAAAATTTTGGGGGGGGTTTGGGACAAATATGACCAAACGCCACTTTCATTACTTTGCATATGTTTCGTAAAAAAAAGTCGTAATTTCAAACTGCGAATATGTGCAGAGAGCCAGAATTTGACTCCAAAATATGGCTCAGGCCTCGAAATATGGATATTTGGGATATTTTCAAAACTGCAGGGGAGTTTGTGCGAAATGTGACTCACTGCTGCTTTCAGTACTTGGCATATGATGGGTATAAAAAGTCGAATTTTCAAACTGCGATTACGTGCAAAGAGCAAGAATTTGGCTCCAAAATATTGGTCAGGCCTCGAAATTGGGATATTTGGGATATTTTGAAAATTGAAGGGGAGTTTGTGCAAAATGTTACTCACTGCCGCTCTCAGGACTTGGCATATATTGGGTATAAAAAGTTGTAATATCAAACTGCAAATACGTGCAGAGAGCCAGATTTTGGCTCTAAAATATAACTCAGGCCTCGAAATTGCAATGTTTGAGATATTTTGAAAACTGCAGAGAAGTTTGGGACAAATGTGACCAAACGCCGATTTCAGTACTTGGTATATGTTGGGTATAAAAAAGTCGCAATTTCAAACTGCGAATACGTGCAGAGAGCCAGAATTTGGCTCCAAAATATGGCTCAGGCCTCGAAATTGGGATATTTGGGATATTTTGAAAATTGCAGGGGAGTTTGTGCAAAATGTTACTCACTGCCGCTCTCAGGACTTGGCATATGTTGGGTATAAAAATTCATAATTTCAAACTGCGAATACGTGCATAGAGCCAGAATTTGGCTCCAAAATATGGCTCAGGCTTCGAAATTGGTATTTTTGGGATATTTTAAAAACTGCAGGGGGGGGGGGGGTTTGGGACAAATGTGACCAAACGCCGCTTTCAGTACTTGGCATATTTTTGGTATAAAAAGTCGTAATATAAAACTGCGAATACATGCAGAGAGCTAGAATTAGGCTCTAAAATATGGCTCAGGCTTCGAAATTGGGATGTTTCGGATATTTTGAAAATTGCAGGGGGGGATTGGGACAAATGTGACCAAACGCCGCTTTCAGTACTTGGCATATGTTGAGTATAAAAAAGTCGTAATTTCAAACTGCGAATACGTGCAGAGAGCCAGAATTTGGCTCCAAAATATGGCTCAGGCCTCAAAATTGAGATATTTGGGATATTTTTAAAACTGCAGGGAGGTTTGGGACAAATGTGTCCAAACGCCGCTTTCAGTACTTGGCATATGTTGAGTATAAAAAGTCGTAATTTCAAACAGCGAAAACATGCAGAGAGCCAGATTTTGGCTCCAAAATATGGCTCAGGCCTCAAAATTGGGATATTTGGAATATTTTGAAAACTGCAGGGAGGTTTGGGACAAATGTGACCAAACGCCGCTTTCAGTACTTCGCATATGTTGGGTATAAAAAAGTCGTAATTTCAAACTGCGAATACGTGCAGAGAGCCTCAATTTGGCTCCAAAATATGGCTCAGGCCTCGAAATTGGGATGTTTGGGATAATTTGAAAACTGCAGGGAGGTTTGGGACAAATGTGACCAAACGCCGCTTTCAGTACTTGGGTTATGTTGAGAATAAAAATTCGTAATTTCAAACTGCGAATACATGCAGAGAGCCAGAATTTGGCTGCAAAATATGGCTCAGTCCTCGAAATTGGGATATTTGAGATATTTTGAAAACTGCAGGGGAGTTTGTGCAAAATGTGACTCACTGTCGCTTTCAGTACTTGGCATATGTTGGGTATAAAAATTCATAATATCAAACTGCAAATACGTGCAGAGAGCCAGAATTTGGATTCAAAATATGGATCAGGCCTCGAAATTTGGATGTTTGGGATATTTTGAAAACTGCAGGGAGGTTGGGACAAATGTGACCAAACGCCGCTTTCAGTACTTCGCATATGTTGGGTATAAAAAGTCATAATTTCAAACTGCGAATACGTGCAGAGAGCCAGAATTTGGATCCAAAATATGGCTCAGGCCTCGAAATTGGAATATTTGGGATATTTTGAAAACTGCAGGGGAGTTTGTGCAAAATGTGACTCACTGACGCTTTCAGCACTTGGCATGTGTTAGGTATATAAAGTCGGTATTTCAAACTGCAAATACGTGCAGAGAGCCAGAATTTGGCTCCAAAATATGGCTCAGGCCTCGAAATTGGGATGTTTGGGATATTTTGAAAACTGCAGGGGGGTTTGGGACAAATATGACCAAACGCCTCTTTCAGTACTTGGCATATGTTCCGTATAAAAAGTCGTAATTTTAAACTGCGAATACGTGCAGAGAGCCAGAATTTGGCTCAAAAAATATAACTCAGGCCTCGAAAATGGGATGTTTGTGATATTTTGAAAACTGCAGGGGAGTTTGTTAAAAATGTGACTCATTGCCGCTTTCAGTACTTGGCATATGTTGGGTGTAATAAGTCGTAATTTCATACTGCGAATACGTGCAGAGAGCCAGAATTTGGCTCCAAAATATGGCTCAGGCCTCGATATTTGGATGTTTGGGAAAATTTGAAAACTGCAGGGAGGTTTGGGACAAATGTGACCAAACGCAGCTTTCAGTATATCGCATATGTTGGGTATAAAAAAGTATTAATTTCAAACTGCGAATACATGCACAGAACCAGAATTTGGCTCCAAAATATGGCTCAGGCCTCGAAATTAGGATATTTGGGATATTTTAAAAACTGCAGGGGAGTTTGTGCAAAATGTGACTCACTGCCACTTTCAGTATTTGGCATATGTTGGGTATAAAATTCATAATATCAAACTGCGAATACGTGCAGAGAGCCAGAACTTGGCTCCAAAATATGGTTCAGGCCTCGAAATTGGAATATTTGGGATATTTTGAAAACTGCAGGGAGGTTTGGGATAAATGTGACCAAACGCCGCTTTCAGTACTTGGCATATGTTGGGTATAAAAAGTCGTAATTTCAAACTGCGAATACGTGCAGAGAGCCGGAATTTGGCTCCAAAATATAGCTCTGGCCTCGAAATTGGGATATTTGGGATATTTTGAAAACTGCAGGGGAGTTTGTGCAAAATGTGACTCACTGCCGCTCTCAGTACTTGGCATATGTTGGGTATAAAAAGTCAAAATTTCAAACTGCGAATACGTGCAGAGAGCCAGAATTTGGCTCCAAAATATGGCTATGGCCTCGAAATTGGGATATTTGGGATATTTCGAAAACTGCAGGGAAGTTTGTGCAAAATTTCACTCACTGCCGCTTTCAGGACTTGGCATATGTTGGGTATAAAAAGTCGTAATTTCAAACTGCGAATACGTGCATAGAGCCAGAATTTGGCTCCAAAATATGGCTCTGGCCTCGAAATTGGAATGTTTGGAATATTTTGAAAACTGCGGGGGGGGGGGGGGGGTTTGGGACAAATATGACCAAACGCCGCTTTCATTACTTTGCATATGTTTCGTAAAAAAAAGTCGTAATTTCAACCTGCGAATACGTGCAGAGAGCCAGAATTTGGCTCCAAAATATGGCTCAGGCCTCGATATTGGGATGCTTGGGATATTTTGAAAACTGCAGGGAGGTTTGGGACAAATGTGACCAAACGCCGCTTTCAGTACTTCGCATATGCTGGGTATAAAAAAGTCGTAATTTCAAAGTGCGAGTACGTGCAGAGTGCCAGAATTTGGCTCCAAAATATGGCTCAGGCCTCGAAATTAGGATATTTGGGATATTTCGAAAACTGCAAGGGAGTTTGTGCAAAATGTGACTCACTAACCCCTTTCAGGACTTGGCATATGTTGGGTATAAAAAGCCGTAATATCAAACTGCGAATACGTGCAGAGAGCCAGAATTTGGCTCCAAAATATGGCTCAGGCCTCGAAATTTGGATGTTTGGGATATTTTGAAAATTGCAGGGAGGTTTGGGACAAATGTGACCAAACGCCGCTTTCAGTACTTCGCATATGCTGGGTATAAAAAAGTCGTAATTTCAAAGTGCGAATACGTGCAGAGTGCCAGAATTTGGCTCCAAAATATGGTTCAGGCCTCGAAATTAGGATATTTGGGATATTTCGAAAACTGCAGGGGAGTTTGTGCAAAAATTCACTCACTGCCGCTTTCAGGACTTGGCATATGTTGGGTATGAAGAGTCGTAATTTCAAACTGCGAATACGTGCACAAAGCCTGAATTTGGCTCCAAAATATGGCTCAGGCCTCCATATTGGGATGTTTGGGATATTTTGAAAACTGCAGGAGGGATTTTGACAAATGTGACCAAACGACGCTTTCAGTACTTGACATATGTTGGGTATAAAAAAGGCGCAATTTCAAACTGCGAATACGTGCAGAGAGCCAGAATTTGGCTCCAAAATATAACTCAGGCCTAGAAATTTGGATGTTTAAGATATTTTGAAAATTGCAGGGCGGATTAGGACAAATGTGACCAAACGCCGATTTCAGTACTTGGCATATGTTGGGTATAAAAAAGTCGTAATTTCAAGCTGCGAACACGAGCAGAGAGCCAAAATTTGGCTCCAAAATATGGCTCAGGCCTTGAAATTGGGATATTTGGGAGATTTCGAAAACTGCAAGGGAGTTTGTGTAAAATATCACTCACAGCCGGTTTCAGGACTTGGCATATGTTGGGTATAAAAATTCATAATTTCAAACTGCGAATACGTACATAGAGCCAGAATTTGGCTCCAAAATATGGCTCAGGCTTCGAAATTGGGATTTTTGGGATATTTTGAAAACTGCAGGGGGGGTTTTGAACAAATGTGACCAAACGCAGCTTTCAGTACTTGGCATATGTTGGGTATAAAAATTCATATTTTCAAACTGCCAATACGTGCATAGAGCCCGAATTTGGCTCCAAAATATGGCTCAGGCCTCGAAATGGGGATGTTTGGGATATTTTGAAAACTGCAGGAGAGTTTGTGCAAAATGGTATACAATGCCGCTTTCAGTACTTGGCTTATGTTGGGTATAATAAGTCGTAATTTCATATTGCGAATACGTGCAGAGAGCCAGAATTTGGCTCCAGAATATAGCTCAGGCCTCGATATTTGGATGTTTGGAAAATTTTGAAAACTGCAGGGAGGTTTGGGACAAATATGACCAAACGCAGCATTCAGTACATCGCATATGTTGGGTATAAAAAAGTCGTAATTTCAAACTGCGAATACATGCAGAGAGCCAGAATTTGGCTCCAAAATATGGCTCAGGACTCGAAATTGGGATATTTGGGATATTTTAAAAACTGCAGGGGAGTTTGTGCAAAATGTGACTCACTGCCGCTTTCAGTATTTGGCATATGTTGGGTATAAAATTACTAATATCAAACCTCGAATACGTGCAGAGAGCCAGAATTTGGCTCCAAAATATGGTTCAGGCCTCGAAATTGGAATATTTAGGATATTTTGAAAACTGCAGGGAGGTTTGGGACAAATGTGACCTAACGCCGCTTTCAGTAATTGGCATATGTTGGGTATAAAAAGTCGTAATTTCAAACTGCGAATACGTGCATAGAGCCAGAATTTGGTTCCAAAATATGGCTCAGGCCTCGAAATTGGGATGTTTGGGATATTTTGAAAATTTTGGGGGGGGTTTGGGACAAATATGACCAAACGCCACTTTCATTACTTTGCATATGTTTCGTAAAAAAAAGTCGTAATTTCAAACTGCGAATATGTGCAGAGAGCCAGAATTTGACTCCAAAATATGGCTCAGGCCTCGAAATATGGATATTTGGGATATTTTCAAAACTGCAGGGGAGTTTGTGCGAAATGTGACTCACTGCTGCTTTCAGTACTTGGCATATGATGGGTATAAAAAGTCGAATTTTCAAACTGCGATTACGTGCAAAGAGCAAGAATTTGGCTCCAAAATATTGGTCAGGCCTCGAAATTGGGATATTTGGGATATTTTGAAAATTGAAGGGGAGTTTGTGCAAAATGTTACTCACTGCCGCTCTCAGGACTTGGCATATATTGGGTATAAAAAGTTGTAATATCAAACTGCAAATACGTGCAGAGAGCCAGATTTTGGCTCTAAAATATAACTCAGGCCTCGAAATTGCAATGTTTGAGATATTTTGAAAACTGCAGAGAAGTTTGGGACAAATGTGACCAAACGCCGATTTCAGTACTTGGTATATGTTGGGTATAAAAAAGTCGCAATTTCAAACTGCGAATACGTGCAGAGAGCCAGAATTTGGCTCCAAAATATGGCTCAGGCCTCGAAATTGGGATATTTGGGATATTTTGAAAATTGCAGGGGAGTTTGTGCAAAAATTCACTCACTGCCGCTTTCAGGACTTGGCATATGTTGGGTATGAAGAGTCGTAATTTCAAACTGCGAATACGTGCACAAAGCCTGAATTTGGCTCCAAAATATGGCTCAGGCCTCCATATTGGGATGTTTGGGATTTTTTGAAAACTGCAGGAGGGATTTTGACAAATGTGACCAAACGACACTTTCAGTACTTGACATATGTTGGGTATAAAAAAGGCGCAATTTCAAACTGCGAATACGTGCAGAGAGCCAGAATTTGGCTCCAAAATATAACTCAGGCCTAGAAATTTGGATGTTTAAGATATTTTGAAAATTGCAGGGCGGATTAGGACAAATGTGACCAAACGCCGATTTCAGTACTTGGCATATGTTGGGTATAAAAAAGTCGTAATTTCAAGCTGCGAACACGAGCAGAGAGCCAAAATTTGGCTCCAAAATATGGCTCAGGCCTTGAAATTGGGATATTTGGGAGATTTCGAAAACTGCAAGGGAGTTTGTGCAAAATATCACTCACAGCCGCTTTCAGGACTTGGCATATGTTGGGTATAAAAATTCATAATTTCAAACTGCGAATACGTACATAGAGCCAGAATTTGGCTCCAAAATATGGCTCAGGCTTCGAAATTGGTATTTTTGGGATATTTTGAAAACTGCAGGGGGGGGGGGGGGGGGTTGGGACAAATGTGACCAAACGCCGCTTTCAGTACTTGGTATATGTTGGGTATAAAAATTCATAATTTCAAAATGCGAATACGTGCATAGAGCCCGAATTTGGCTCCAAATAATGGCTCAGGCCTCGAAATTGGGATGTTTGGGATATTTTGAAAACTGCAGGAGAGTTTGTTCAAAATGGTATACAATGCAGCTTTCAGTACTTTGCATATGTTAGGTATAAAAAGTCGTAACATTAAACTGTGAATACGTGCAGAGAGCCAGAATTTGGCTCCAAAATATGGCTCAGGCCTCGATATTTGGATGTTTGGGAAAATTTGAAAACTGCAGGGAGGTTTGGGACAAATGTGACCAAACGCAGCTTTCAGTATATCGCATATGTTGGGTATAAAAAAGTATTAATTTCAAACTGCGAATACATGCACAGAACCAGAATTTGGCTCCAAAATATGGCTCAGGCCTCGAAATTGGGATATTTGGGATATTTTAAAAACTGCAGGGGAGTTTGTGCAAAATGTGACTCACTGCCGCTTTCAGTATTTGGCATATGTTGGGTATAAAATTCATAATATCAAACTGCGAATACGTGCAGAGAGCCAGAACTTGGCTCCAAAATATGGTTCAGGCCTCGAAATTGGAATATTTGGGATATTTTGAAAACTGCAGGGAGGTTTGGGATAAATGTGACCAAACGCCGCTTTCAGTACTTGGCATATGTTGGGTATAAAAAGTCGTAATTTCAAACTGCGAATACGTGCAGAGAGCCGGAATTTGGCTCCAAAATATAGCTCTAACCTCGAAATTGGGATATTTGGGATATTTTGAAAACTGCAGGGGAGTTTGTGCAAAATGTGACTCACTGCCGCTCTCAGTACTTGGCATATGTTGGGTATAAAAAGTCAAAATTTCAAACTGCGAATACGTGCAGAGAGCCAGAATTTGGCTCCAAAATATGGCTATGGCCTCGAAATTGGGATATTTGGGATATTTCGAAAACTGAAGGGAAGTTTGTGCAAAATTTCACTCACTGCCGCTTTCAGGACTTGGCATATGTTGGGTATAAAAAGTCGTAATTTCAAACTGCGAATACGTGCATAGAGCCAGAATTTGGCTCCAAAATATGGCTCTGGCCTCGAAATTGGAATGTTTGGAATATTTTGAAAACTGCGGGGGGGGGGGGGGGGGGGTTTGGGACAAATATGACCAAACGCCGCTTTCATTACTTTGCATATGTTTCGTAAAAAAAAGTCGTAATTTCAACCTGCGAATACGTGCAGAGAGCCAGAATTTGGCTCCAAAATATGGCTCAGGCCTCGATATTGGGATGCTTGGGATATTTTGAAAACGGCAGGGAGGTTTGGGACAAATGTGACCAAACGCCGCTTTCAGTACTTCGCATATGCTGGGTATAAAAAAGTCGTAATTTCAAAGTGCGAATACGTGCAGAGTGCCAGAATTTGGCTCCAAAATATGGCTCAGGCCTCGAAATTAGGATATTTGGGATATTTCGAAAACTGCAAGGGAGTTTGTGCAAAATGTGACTCACTACCCCTTTCAGGACTTGGCATATGTTGGGTATAAAAAGCCGTAATATCAAACTGCGAATACGTGCAGAGCCAGAATTTGGCTCCAAAATATGGCTCAGGCCTCGAAATTTGGATGTTTGGGATATTTTGAAAATTGCAGGGCGGATTGGGACAAATGCGACCAAACGCCGATTTCAGTACTTGGCATATGTTGGGTATAAAAAAGTCGTAATTTCAAACTGGCAACACGTGCAGAGAGCCAAAATTTGGCTCCAAAATATGACTCAGGCCTCGAATTTGGGATATTTGGGATATTTCGAAAACTGCAGGGGAGTTTGTGCAAAAATTCACTCACTGCCGCTTTCAGGACTTGGCATATGTTGGGTATGAAGAGTCGTAATTTCAAACTGCGAATACGTGCACAAAGCCTGAATTTGGCTCCAAAATATGGCTCAGGCATCCATATTGGGATGTTTAAGATATTTTGAAAACTGCAGGAGGGATTTTGACAAATGTGACCAAACGACACTTTCAGTACTTGACATATGTTGGGTATAAAAAAGGCGCAATTTCAAACTGCGAATACGTGCAGAGAGCCAGAATTTGGCTCCAAAATATAACTCAGGCCTAGAAATTTGGATGTTTAAGATATTTTGAAAATTGCAGGGCGGATTAGGACAAATGTGACCAAACGCCGATTTCAGTACTTGGCATATGTTGGGTATAAAAAAGTCGTAATTTCAAGCTGCGAACACGAGCAGAGAGCCAAAATTTGGCTCCAAAATATGGCTCAGGCCTTGAAATTGGGATATTTGGGAGATTTCGAAAACTGCAAGGGAGTTTGTGCAAAATATCACTCACAGCCGCTTTCAGGACTTGGCATATGTTGGGTATAAAAATTCATAATTTCAAACTGCGAATACGTACATAGAGCCAGAATTTGGCTCCAAAATATGGCTCAGGCTTCGAAATTGGGATTTTTGGGATATTTTGAAAACTGCAGGGGGGGTTTTGAACAAATGTGACCAAACGCAGCTTTCAGTACTTGGCATATGTTGGGTATAAAAATTCATATTTTCAAACTGCCAATACGTGCATAGAGCCCGAATTTGGCTCCAAAATATGGCTCAGGCCTCGAAATGGGGATGTTTGGGATATTTTGAAAACTGCAGGAGAGTTTGTGCAAAATGGTATACAATGCCGCTTTCAGTACTTGGCTTATGTTGGGTATAATAAGTCGTAATTTCATATTGCGAATACGTGCAGAGAGCCAGAATTTGGCTCCAGAATATGGCTCAGGCCTCGATATTTGGATGTTTGGAAAATTTTGAAAACTGCAGGGAGGTTTGGGACAAATATGACCAAACGCAGCATTCAGTACATCGCATATGTTGGGTATAAAAAAGTCGTAATTTCAAACTGCGAATACATGCAGAGAGCCAGAATTTGGCTCCAAAATATGGCTCAGGACTCGAAATTGGGATATTTGGGATATTTTAAAAACTGCAGGGGAGTTTGTGCAAAATGTGACTCACTGCCGCTTTCAGTATTTGGCATATGTTGGGTATAAAATTACTAATATCAAACCTCGAATACGTGCAGAGAGCCAGAATTTGGCTCCAAAATATGGTTCAGGCCTCGAAATTGGAATATTTAGGATATTTTGAAAACTGCAGGGAGGTTTGGGACAAATGTGACCTAACGCCGCTTTCAGTACTTGGCATATGTTGGGTATAAAAAGTCGTAATTTCAAACTGCGAATACGTGCAGAGAGCCAGAATTTGGCTCCAAAATATAGCTCAGGACTCGAAATTGGGATATTTGGGATATTTTGAAAACTGCAGGGGAGTTTGGGCAAAATGTGACTCATTGCCGCTTTCAGTACTTGGCATATGTTGGGAATAAAAAGTCAAAAATTAAAACTGCGAGTACGTGCAGAGAGCCAGAATTTGGCTCCAAAATATGGCGCAGGCCTCGAAATTGGGATATTTGGGATATTTCGAAAACTGCAGGGAAGTTTGAGCAAAATTTCACTCACTGCCACTTTCAGGACTTAGGATATGCTTGGTATAAAAAGTCGTAATTTCAAACTGCGAATACGTGCATAGAGCCAGAATTTGGTTCCAAAATATGGCTCAGGCCTCGAAATTGGGATGTTTGGGATATTTTGAAAATTTTGGGGGGGGTTTGGGACAAACATGACCAAACGCCACTTTCATTACTTTGCATATGTTTCGTAAAAAAAAGTCGTAATTTCAAACTGCGAATATGTGCAGAGAGCCAGAATTTGACTCCAAAATATGGCTCAGGCCTCGAAATATGGATATTTGGGATATTTTCAAAACTGCAGGGGAGTTTGTGCGAAATGTGACTCACTGCTGCTTTCAGTACTTGGCATATGATGGGTATAAAAAGTCGAATTTTCAAACTGCGATTACGTGCAAAGAGCAAGAATTTGGCTCCAAAATATTGGTCAGGCCTCGAAATTGGGATATTTGGGATATTTTGAAAATTGAAGGGGAGTTTGTGCAAAATGTTACTCACTGCCGCTCTCAGGACTTGGCATATATTGGGTATAAAAAGTTGTAATATCAAACTGCAAATACGTGCAGAGAGCCAGATTTTGGCTCTAAAATATAACTCAGGCCTCGAAATTGCAATGTTTGAGATATTTTGAAAACTGCAGAGAAGTTTGGGACAAATGTGACCAAACGCCGCTTTCAGTACTTGGTATATGTTGGGTATAAAAAAGTCGCAATTTCAAACTGCGAATACGTGCAGAGAGCCAGAATTTGGCTCCAAAATATGGCTCAGGCCTCGAAATTGGGATATTTGGGATATTTTGAAAATTGCAGGGGAGTTTGTGCAAAATGTTACTCACTGCCGCTCTCAGGACTTGGCATATGTTGGGTATAAAAATTCATAATTTCAAACTGCGAATACGTGCATAGAGCCAGAATTTGGCTCCAAAATATGGCTCAGGCTTCGAAATTGGTATTTTTGGGATATTTTAAAAACTGCAGGGGGGGGGGGGGACAAATGTGACCAAACGCCGCTTTCAGTACTTGGTATATGTTGGGTATAAAAATTCATAATTTCAAAATGCGAATACGTGCATAGAGCCCGAATTTGGCTCCAAATAATGGCTCAGGCCTCGAAATTGGGATGTTTGGGATATTTTGAAAACTGCAGGAGAGTTTGTTCAAAATGGCACACAATGCAGCTTTCAGTACTTTGCATATGTTAGGTATAAAAAGTCGTAACATCAAACTGCGAATACGTGCAGAGAGCCAGAATTTGGCTCCAAAATATGGCTCAGGCCTCGAAATTGGGATGTTTAGGATATTTTGAAAACTGCAGGGAGGTTTGGGATAAATGTGACCTAACACCGCTTTCAGTACTTGGCATATGTTGGGTATAAAAAGTCGTAATTTCAAACTGCGAATACGTGCAGAGAGCCAGAATTTTGCTCCAAAATATAGCTCTGGCCTCGAAATTGGGATATTTGGGATATTTTGAAAACTGCAGGGGAGTTTGTGCAAAATGTGACTCACTGCCGCTCTCAGTACTTGGCATATGTTGGGTATAAAAAGTCAAAATTTCAAACTGCAAATACGTGCAGAGAGCCAGAATTTGGCTCCAAAATATGGCTAATGCCTCGAAATTGGGATATTTGGGATATTTCGAAAACTGCAGGGAAGTTTGAGCAAAATTTCACTCACTGCCACTTTCAGGACTTAGGATATGTTTGGTATAAAAAGTCGTAATTTCAAACTGCGAATACGTGCATAGAGCCAGAATTTGGTTCCAAAATATGGCTCAGGCCTCGAAATTGGGATGTTTGGGATATTTTGAAAATTTTGGGGGGGGTTTGGGACAAATATGACCAAACGCCACTTTCATTACTTTGCATATGTTTCGTAAAAAAAAGTCGTAATTTCAAACTGCGAATATGTGCAGAGAGCCAGAATTTGACTCCAAAATATGGCTCAGGCCTCGAAATATGGATATTTGGGATATTTTCAAAACTGCAGGGGAGTTTGTGCGAAATGTGACTCACTGCTGCTTTCAGTACTTGGCATATGATGGGTATAAAAAGTCGAATTTTCAAACTGCGATTACGTGCAAAGAGGAAGAATTTGGCTCCAAAATATTGGTCAGGCCTCGAAATTGGGATATTTGGGATATTTTGAAAATTGAAGGGGAGTTTGTGCAAAATGTTACTCACTGCCGCTCTCAGGACTTGGCATATATTGGGTATAAAAAGTTGTAATATCAAACTGCAAATACGTGCAGAGAGCCAGATTTTGGCTCTAAAATATAACTCAGGCCTCGAAATTGCAATGTTTGAGATATTTTGAAAACTGCAGAGAAGTTTGGGACAAATGTGACCAAACGCCGATTTCAGTACTTGGTATATGTTGGGTATAAAAAAGTCGCAATTTCAAACTGCGAATACGTGCAGAGAGCCAGAATTTGGCTCCAAAATATGGCTCAGGCCTCGAAATTGGGATATTTGGGATATTTTGAAAATTGCAGGGGAGTTTGTGCAAAATGTTACTCACTGCCGCTCTCAGGACTTGGCATATGTTGGGTATAAAAATTCATAATTTCAAACTGCGAATACGTGCATAGAGCCAGAATTTGGCTCCAAAATATGGCTCAGGCTTCGAAATTGGTATTTTTGGGATATTTTAAAAACTGCAGGGGGGGGGGGGTTTGGGACAAATGTGACCAAACGCCGCTTTCTGTACTTGGTATATGTTGGGTATAAAAATTCATAATTTCAAAATGCGAATACGTGCATAGAGCCCGAATTTGGCTCCAAATAATGGCTCAGGCCTCGAAATTGGGATGTTTGGGATATTTTGAAAACTGCAGGAGAGTTTGTTCAAAATGGTACACAATGCAGCTTTCAGTACTTTGCATATGTTAGGTATAAAAAGTCGTAACATCAAACTGCGAATACGTGCAGAGAGCCAGAATTTGGCTCCAAAATATGGCTCAGGCCTCGAAATTGGGATGTTTAGGATATTTTGAAAACTGCAGGGAGGTTTGGGATAAATGTGACCTAACACCGCTTTCAGTACTTGGCATATGTTGGGTATAAAAAGTCGTAATTTCAAACTGCGAATACGTGCAGAGAGCCAGAATTTTGCTCCAAAATATAGCTCTGGCCTCAAAATTGGGATATTTGGGATATTTTGAAAACTGCAGGGGAGTTTGTGCAAAATGTGACTCACTGCCGCTCTCAGTACTTGGCATATGTTGGGTATAAAAAGTCAAAATTTCAAACTGCAAATACGTGCAGAGAGCCAGAATTTGGCTCCAAAATATGGCTAAGGCCTCGAAATTGGGATATTTGGGATATTTCGAAAACTGCAGGGAAGTTTGTGCAAAATTTCACTCACTGCCGCTTTCAGGACTTAGGATATGTTGGGTATAAAAAGTCGTAATTTCAAACTGCGAATACGTGCATAGAGCCAGAATTTGGCTCCAAAATATGGCTCTGGCCTCGAAATTGGAATGTTTGGGATATTTTGAAAACTGCGGGGGGGTTTGGGACAAATATGACCAAGCGCCGCTTTCATTACTTTGCATATGTTTCGTAAAAAAAAGTCGTAATTTCAACCTGCGAATACGTGCAGAGAGCCAGAATTTGGCTCCAAAATATGGCTCAGGCCTCGATATTGGGATGCTTGGGATATTTTGAAAACTGCAGGGAGGTTTGGGACAAATGTGACCAAACGCCGCTTTAAGTACTTCGCATATGCTGGGTATAAAAAAGTCGTAATTTCAAAGTGCGAATATGTGCAGAGTGCCAGAATTTGGCTCCAAAATATGGCTCAGGCCTCGAAATTAGGATATTTGGGATATTTCGAAAACTGCAAGGGAGTTTGTGCAAAATGTGACTCACTGCCCCTTTCAGGACTTGGCATATGTTGGGGATAAAAAGTCGTAATATCAAACTGCGAATACATGCATAGAGCCAGAATTTGGCTCCAAAATATGGCTCAGGCCTCGAAATTGGGGTGTTTGTGATTATTTGAAAACTGCAGGGGGTTTGGACAAATGTGATCAAACGCCGCTTTCAGTACTTCGCATATGTTGGGTATAAAAATTCGAAATTTCAAACTGCGAATACTTGCAGAGAGCCAGAATTTGGCTCCAAAATGTGGCTCAGTCCTCGAAATTGGGATGTTTGGGATGTTTTGAAAACTGCAGGGGAGTTTGTGCAAAATGTGACTCACTGCCGCTCTCAGTACTTGGCATATGTTGGGTATAAAAAGCTGTAATATCAAACTGCGAATACGTGCAGAGAGCCAGAATTTGGCTCCAAAATATGGCTCAGGCCTCGAAATTTGGATGTTTGGGATATTTTGAAAATTGCAGGGCGGATTGGGACAAATGCGACCAAACGCCGATTTCAGTACTTGGCATATGTTGGGTATAAAAAAGTCGTAATTTCAAACTGGCAACACGTGCAGAGAGCCAAAATTTGGCTCCAAAATATGACTCAGGCCTTGAATTTGGGATATTTGGGATATTTCGAAAACTGCAGGGGAGTTTGTGCAAAAATTCACTCACTGCCGCTTTCAGGACTTGGCATATGTTGGGTATGAAGAGTCGTAATTTCAAACTGCGAATACGTGCACAAAGTCTGAATTTGGCTCCAAAATATGGCTCAGGCCTCCATATTGGGATGATTGGGATATTTTGAAAACTGCAGGAGGGATTTTGACAAATGTGACCAAACGACGCATTCAGTACTTGGCATATGTTGGGTATAAAAAAGGCGCAATTTCAAACTGCGAATACGTGCAGAGAGCCAGAATTTGGCTCGAAAATATAACTCAGGCCTAGAAATTGGGATGTTTAAGATATTTTGAAAATTGCAGGGCGGATTAGGACAAATGTGACCAAACGCCGATTTCAGTACTTGGCATATGTTGGGTATAAAAAAGTCGTAATTTCAAACTGCGAACACGAGCAGAGAGCCAAAATTTGGCTCCAAAATATGGCTCAGGCCTTGAAATTGGGATATTTGGGAGATTTCGAAAACTGCAAGGGAGTTTGTGCAAAATATCACTCACAGCCGCTTTCAGGACTTGGCATATGTTGGGTATAAAAATTTATAATTTCAAACTGCGAATACGTACATAGAGCCAGAATTTGGCTCCAAAATATGGCTCAGGCTTCGAAATTGGGATTTTTGGGATATTTTGAAAACTGCAGGGGGGGTTTTGAACAAATGTGACCAAACGCAGCTTTCAGTACTTGGCATATGTTGGGTTAAAAAATTCATATTTTCAAACTGCCAATACGTGCATAGAGCCCGAATTTGGCTCCAAAATATTGCTCAGGCCTCGAATTGGGGATGTTTGGGATATTTTGAAAACTGCAGGAGAGTTTGTGCAAAATGGTATACAATGCCGCTTTCAGTACTTGGCTTATGTTGGGTATAATAAGTCGTAATTTCATACTGCGAATACTTGCAGAGAGCCAGAATTTGGCTCCAGAATATGGCTCAGGCCTCGATATTTGGATGTTTGGAAAATTTTGAAAACTGCAGGGAGGTTTGGGACAAATATGACCAAACGCAGCATTCAGTACATCGCATATGTTGGGTATAAAAAAGTCGTAATTTCAAACTGCGAATACAAGCAGAGAGCCAGAATTTGGCTCCAAAATATGGCTCAGGACTCGAAATTGGGATATTTGGGATATTTTAAAAACTGCAGGGGAGTTTGTGCAAAATGTGACTCACTGCCGCTTTCAGTATTTGGCATATGTTTGGTATAAAATTCCTAATATCAAACTTCGAATACGTGCAGAGAGCCAGAATTTGGCTCCAAAATATGGTTCAGGCCTCGAAATTGGAATATTTAGGATATTTTGAAAACTGCAGGGAGGTTTGGGACAAATGTGACCTAACGCCGCTTTCAGTACTTGGCATATGTTGGGTATAAAAAGTCGTAATTTCAAACTGCGAATACGTGCAGAGAGCCAGAATTTGGCTCCAAAATATAGCTCAGGACTCGAAATTGGGATATTTGGGATATTTTGAAAACTGCAGGGGAGTTTGGGCAAAATGTGACTCATTGCCGCTTTCAGTACTTGGCATATGTTGGGAATAAAAAGTCAAAATTTAAAACTGCGAGTACGTGCAGAGAGCCAGAATTTGGCTCCAAAATATGGCGCAGGCCTCGAAATTGGGATATTTGGGATATTTCGAAAACTGCAGGGAAGTTTGAGCAAAATTTCACTCCCTGCCACTTTCAGGACTTAGGATATGTTTGGTATAAAAAGTCGTAATTTAAAACTGCGAATACGTGCATAGAGCCAGAATTTGGTTCCAAAATATGGCTCAGGCCTCGAATTTGGGATGTTTGGGATATTTTGAAAATTTTGGGGGGGTTTCGGACAAATATGACCAAACGCCACTTTCATTACTTTGCATATGTTTCGTAAAAAAAAGTCGTAATTTCAAACTGCGAATACGTGCAGAGAGCCAGGATTTGACTCCAAAACTGCAGGGGAGTTTGTGCGAAATGTGACTCACTGTCGCTTTCAGTACTTGGCATATATTGGGTATAAAAAGTCGTATTATCAAACTGCGAATACGTGCAGAGAGCCAGAATTTGGCTCTAAAATATAACTCAGTCCTCGAAATTGGAATGTTTGGGATATTTTGAAAACTGCAGAGAGGTTTGGGACAAATGTGACCAAACGCCGATTTCAGTACTTGGCATATGATGGGTATAAAAAAGTCGCAATTTCAAACTGCGAATACGTGCAGAGAGCCAGAAGTTGGCTCCAAAATATGGCTCAGGCCTCGAAATTGGGATATTTGGGATATTTTGAAAATTGCAGGGTAGTTTGTGCAAAATGTTACTCACTGCCGCTCTCAGGACTTGGCATATATTGGGTATAAAAAGTTGTAATATCAAACTGCAAATACGTGCAGAGAGCCAGATTTTGGCTCTAAAATATAACTCAGGCCTCGAAATTGCAATGTTTGAGATATTTTGAAAACTGCAGAGAAGTTTGGGACAAATGTGACCAAACGCCGATTTCAGTACTTGGTATATGTTGGGTATAAAAAAGTCGCAATTTCAAACTGCGAATACGTGCAGAGAGCCAGAATTTGGCTCCAAAATATGGCTCAGGCCTCGAAATTGGGATATTTGGGATATTTTGAAAATTGCAGGGGAGTTTGTGCAAAATGTTACTCACTGCCGCTCTCAGGACTTGGCATATGTTGGGTATAAAAATTCATAATTTCAAACTGCGAATACGTGCATAGAGCCAGAATTTGGCTCCAAAATATGGCTCAGGCTTCGAAATTGGTATTTTTGGGATATTTTAAAAACTGCAGGGGGGGGGGGGGGGTTGGGACAAATGTGACCAAACGCCGCTTTCAGTACTTGGTATATGTTGGGTATAAAAATTCATAATTTCAAAATGCGAATACGTGCATAGAGCCCGAATTTGGCTCCAAATAATGGCTCAGGCCTCGAAATTGGGATGTTTGGGATATTTTGAAAACTGCAGGAGAGTTTGTTCAAAATGGTACACAATGCAGCTTTCAGTACTTTGCATATGTTAGGTATAAAAAGTCGTAACATCAAACTGCGAATACGTGCAGAGAGCCAGAATTTGGCTCCAAAATATGGCTCAGGCCTCGAAATTGGGATGTTTAGGATATTTTGAAAACTGCAGGGAGGTTTGGGATAAATGTGACCTAACACCGCTTTCAGTACTTGGCATATGTTGGGTATAAAAAGTCGTAATTTCAAACTGCGAATACGTGCAGAGAGCCAGAATTTTGCTCCAAAATATAGCTCTGGCCTCGAAATTGGGATATTTGGGATATTTTGAAAACTGCAGGGGAGTTTGTGCAAAATGTGACTCACTGCCGCTCTCAGTACTTGGCATATGTTGGGTATAAAAAGTCAAAATTTCAAACTGCAAATACGTGCAGAGAGCCAGAATTTGGCTCCAAAATATGGCTAAGGCCTCGAAATTGGGATATTTGGGATATTTCGAAAACTGCAGGGAAGTTTGAGCAAAATTTCACTCACTGCCACTTTCAGGACTTAGGATATGTTTGGTATAAAAAGTCGTAATTTCAAACTGCGAATACGTGCATAGAGCCAGAATTTGGTTCCAAAATATGGCTCAGGCCTCGAAATTGGGATGTTTGGGATATTTTGAAAATTTTGGGGGGGGTTTGGGACAAATATGACCAAACGCCACTTTCATTACTTTGCATATGTTTCGTAAAAAAAAGTCGTAATTTCAAACTGCGAATATGTGCAGAGAGCCAGAATTTGACTCCAAAATATGGCTCAGGCCTCGAAATATGGATATTTGGGATATTTTCAAAACTGCAGGGGAGTTTGTGCGAAATGTGACTCACTGCTGCTTTCAGTACTTGGCATATGATGGGTATAAAAAGTCGAATTTTCAAACTGCGATTACGTGCAAAGAGGAAGAATTTGGCTCCAAAATATTGGTCAGGCCTCGAAATTGGGATATTTGGGATATTTTGAAAATTGAAGGGGAGTTTGTGCAAAATGTTACTCACTGCCGCTCTCAGGACTTGGCATATATTGGGTATAAAAAGTTGTAATATCAAACTGCAAATACGTGCAGAGAGCCAGATTTTGGCTCTAAAATATAACTCAGGCCTCGAAATTGCAATGTTTGAGATATTTTGAAAACTGCAGAGAAGTTTGGGACAAATGTGACCAAACGCCGATTTCAGTACTTGGTATATGTTGGGTATAAAAAAGTCGCAATTTCAAACTGCGAATACGTGCAGAGAGCCAGAATTTGGCTCCAAAATATGGCTCAGGCCTCGAAATTGGGATATTTGGGATATTTTGAAAATTGCAGGGGAGTTTGTGCAAAATGTTACTCACTGCCGCTCTCAGGACTTGGCATATGTTGGGTATAAAAAATCATAATTTCAAACTGCGAATACGTGCATAGAGCCAGAATTTGGCTCCAAAATATGGCTCAGGCTTCGAAATTGGTATTTTTGGGATATTTTAAAAACTGCAGGGGGGGGGGTTTGGGACAAATGTGACCAAACGCCGCTTTCTGTACTTGGTATATGTTGGGTATAAAAATTCATAATTTCAAAATGCGAATACGTGCATAGAGCCCGAATTTGGCTCCAAATAATGGCTCAGGCCTCGAAATTGGGATGTTTGGGATATTTTGAAAACTGCAGGAGAGTTTGTTCAAAATGGTACACAATGCAGCTCTCAGTACTTTGCATATGTTAGGTATAAAAAGTCGTAACATCAAACTGCGAATACGTGCAGAGCCAGAATTTGGCTCCAAAATATGGCTCAGGCCTCGAAATTGGGATGTTTAGGATATTTTGAAAACTGCAGGGAGGTTTGGGATAAATGTGACCTAACACCGCTTTCAGTACTTGGCATATGTTGGGTATAAAAAGTCGTAATTTCAAACTGCGAATACGTGCAGAGAGCCAGAATTTTGCTCCAAAATATAGCTCTGGCCTCGAAATTGGGATATTTGGGATATTTTGAAAACTGCAGGGGAGTTTGTGCAAAATGTGACTCACTGCCGCTCTCAGTACTTGGCATATGTTGGGTATAAAAAGTCAAAATTTCAAACTGCAAATACGTGCAGAGAGCCAGAATTTGGCTCCAAAATATGGCTAAGGCCTCGAAATTGGGATATTTCGAAAACTGCAGGGAAGTTTGTGCAAAATTTCACTCACTGCCGCTTTCAGGACTTAGGATATGTTGGGTATAAAAAGTCGTAATTTCAAACTGCGAATACGTGCATAGAGCCAGAATTTGGCTCCAAAATATGGCTCTGGCCTCGAAATTGGAATGTTTGGGATATTTTGAAAACTGCGGGGGGGTTTGGGACAAATATGACCAAACGCCGCTTTCATTACTTTGCATATGTTTCGTAAAAAAAAGTCGTAATTTCAACCTGCGAATACGTGCAGAGAGCCAGAATTTGGCTCCAAAATATGGCTCAGGCCTCGATATTGGGATGCTTGGGATATTTTGAAAACTGCAGGGAGGTTTGGGACAAATGTGACCAAACGCCGCTTTAAGTACTTCGCATATGCTGGGTATAAAAAAGTCGTAATTTCAAAGTGCGAATATGTGCAGAGTGCCAGAATTTGGCTCCAAAATATGGCTCAGGCCTCGAAATTAGGATATTTGGGATATTTCGAAAACTGCAAGGGAGTTTGTGCAAAATGTGACTCACTGCCCCTTTCAGGACTTGGCATATGTTGGGTATAAAAAGTCGTAATATCAAACTGCGAATACATGCATAGAGCCAGAATTTGGCTCCTAAATATGGCGCAGGCCTTGAAATTGGGGTGTTTGTGATTATTTGAAAACTGCAGGGGGTTTGGACAAATGTGATCAAACGCCGCTTTCAGTACTTCGCATATGTTGGGTATAAAAATTCGAAATTTCAAACTGCGAATACTTGCAGAGAGCCAGAATATGGCTCCAAAATGTGGCTCAGTCCTCGAAATTGGGATGTTTGGGATGTTTTGAAAACTGCAGGGGAGTTTGTGCAAAATGTGACTCACTGCCGCTCTCAGTACTTGGCATATGTTGGGTATAAAAAGCTGTAATATCAAACTGCGAATACGTGCAGAGAGCCAGAATTTGGCTCCAAAATATGGCTCAGGCCTCGAAATTTGGATGTTTGGGATATTTTGAAAATTGCAGGGCGGATTGGGACAAATGCGACCAAACGCCGATTTCAGTACTTGGCATATGTTGGGTATAAAAAAGTCGTAATTTCAAACTGGCAACACGTGCAGAGAGCCAAAATTTGGCTCCAAAATATGACTCAGGCCTTGAATTTGGGATATTTGGGATATTTCGAAAACTGCGGGTGAGTTTGTGCAAAAATTCACTCACTGCCGCTTTCAGGACTTGGCATATGTTGGGTATGAAGAGTCGTAATTTCAAACTGCGAATACGTGCACAAAGTCTGAATTTGGCTCCAAAATATGGCTCAGGCCTCCATATTGGGATGATTGGGATATTTTGAAAACTGCAGGAGGGATTTTGACAAATGTGACCAAACGACGCTTTCAGTACTTGGCATATGTTGGGTATAAAAAAGGCGCAATTTCAAACTGCGAATACGTGCAGAGAGCCAGAATTTGGCTCCAAAATATAACTCAGGCCTAGAAATTGGGATGTTTAAGATATTTTGAAAATTGCAGGGCGGATTAGGACAAATGTGACCAAACGCCGATTTCAGTACTTGGCATATGTTGGGTATAAAAAAGTCGTAATTTCAAACTGCGAACACGAGCAGAGAGCCAAAATTTGGCTCCAAAATATGGCTCAGGCCTTGAAATTGGGATATTTGGGAGATTTCGAAAACTGCAAGGGAGTTTGTGCAAAATATCACTCACAGCCGCTTTCAGGACTTGGCATATTTTGGGTAAAAAAATTTATAATTTCAAACTGCGAATACGTACATAGAGCCAGAATTTGGCTCCAAAATATGGCTCAGGCTTCGAAATTGGGATTTTTGGGATATTTTGAAAACTGCAGGGGGGGTTTTGAACAAATGTGACCAAACGCAGCTTTCAGTACTTGGCATATGTTGGGTATAAAAATTCATATTTTCAAACTGCCAATACGTGCATAGAGCCCGAATTTGGCTCCAAAATATGGCTCAGGCCTCGAATTGGGGATGTTTGGTATATTTTGAAAACTGCAGGAGAGTTTGTGCAAAATGGTATACAATGCCGCTTTCAGTACTTGGCTTATGTTGGGTATAATAAGTCGTAATTTCATACTGCGAATACGTGCAGAGAGCCAGAATTTGGCTCCAGAATATGGCTCAGGCCTCGATATTTGGATGTTTGGAAAATTTTGAAAACTGCAGGGAGGTTTGGGACAAATATGACCAAACGCAGCATTCAGTACATCGCATATGTTGGGTATAAAAAAGTCGTAATTTCAAACTGCGAATACAAGCAGAGAGCCAGAATTTGGCTCCAAAATATGGCTCAGGACTCGAAATTGGGATATTTGGGATATTTTAAAAACTGCAGGGGAGTTTGTGCAAAATGTGACTCACTCCCGCTTTCAGTATTTGGCATATGTTAGGTATAAAATTCCTAATATCAAACTTCAAATACGTGCAGAGAGCCAGAATTTGGCTCCAAAATATGGTTCAGGACTCGAAATTGGAATATTTAGGATATTTTGAAAACTGCAGGGAGGTTTGGGACAAATGTGACCTAACGCCGCTTTCAGTACTTGGCATATGTTGGGTATAAAAAGTCGTAATTTCAAACTGCGAATACGTGCAGAGAGCCAGAATTTGGCTCCAAAATATAGCTCAGGACTCGAAATTGGGATATTTGGGATATTTTGAAAACTGCAGGGGAGTTTGGGCAAAATGTGACTCATTGCCGCTTTCAGTACTTGGCATATGTTGGGAATAAAAAGTCAAAATTTAAAACTGCGAATACGTGCATAGAGCCAGAATTTGGTTCCAAAATATGGCTCAGGCCTCGAAATTGGGATGTTTGGGATATTTTGAAAATTTTGGGGGGGTTTGGGACAAATATGACCAAACGCCACTTTCATTACTTTGCATATGTTTCGAAAAAAAAATCGTAATTTCAAACTGCGAATACGTGCAGAGAGCCAGAATTTGACTCCAAAACTGCAGGGGAGTTTGTGCGAAATGTGACTCACTGCCGCTTTCAGTACTTGGCATATATTGGGTATAAAAAGTCGTATTATCAAACTGCGAATACGTGCAGAGAGCCAGAATTTGGCTCTAAAATATAACTCAGTCCTCGAAATTGGAATGTTTGGGATATTTTGAAAACTGCAGAGAGGTTTGGGACAAATGTGACCAAACGCCGATTTCAGTACTTGGCATATGATGGGTATAAAAAAGTCGCAATTTCAAACTGCGAATACGTGCAGAGAGCCAGAAGTTGGCTCCAAAATATGGCTCAGGCCTCGAAATTGGGATATTTGGGATATTTTGAAAATTGCAGGGGAGTTTGTGCAAAATGTTACTCACTGTCGCTCTCAGGACTTGGCATATATTGGGTATAAAAAGTTGTAATATCAAACTGCAAATACGTGCAGAGAGCCAGATTTTGGCTCTAAAATATAACTCAGGCCTCGAAATTGCAAAGTTTGAGATATTTTGAAAACTGCAGAGAGGTTTGGGACAAATGTGACCAAACGCCGATTTCAGTACTTGGTATATGTTGGGTATAAAAAAGTCGCAATTTCAAACTGCGAATACGTGCAGAGAGCCAGAATTTGGCTCCAAAATATGGCTCAGGCCTCGAAATTGGGATATTTGGGATATTTTGAAAATTGCAGGGGAGTTTGTGCAAAATGTTACTCACTGCCGCTCTCAGGACTTGGCATATGTTGGGTATAAAAATTAATAATTTCAAACTGCGAATACGTGCATAGAGCCAGAATTTGGCTCCAAAATATGGCTCAGGCTTCGAAATTGGTATTTTTGGGATATTTTGAAAACTGCAGGGGGGGGGGGGGACAAATGTGACCAAACGCCGCTTTCAGTACTTGGTATATGTTGGGTATAAAAATTCATAATTTCAAAATGCGAATACGTGCATAGAGCCCGAATTTGGCTCCAAATAATGGCTCAGGCCTCGAAATTGGGATGTTTGGGATATTTTGAAAACTGCAGGAGAGTTTGTTCAAAATGGTATACAATGCAGCTTTCAGTACTTTGCATATGTTAGGTATAAAAAGTCGTAACATCAAACTGCGAATACGTGCAGAGAGCCAGAATTTGGCTCCAAAATATGGCTCAGGCCTCGAAATTGGGATGTTTAGGATATTTTGAAAACTGCAGGGAGGTTTGGGATAAATGTGACCTAACACCGCTTTCAGTACTTGGCATATGTTGGGTATAAAAAGTCGTAATTTCAAACTGCGAATACGTGCAGAGAGCCAGAATTTGGCTCCAAAATATAGCTCTGGCCTCGAAATTGGGATATTTGGGATATTTTGAAAACTGCAGGGGAGTTTGTGCAAAATGTGACTCACTGCCGCTCTCAGTACTTGGCATATGTTGGGTATAAAAAGTCAAAATTTCAAACTGCGAATACGTGCAGAGAGCCAGAATTTGGCTCCAAAATATGGCTAAGGTCTCGAAATTGGGATATTTGGGATATTTCGAAAACTGCAGGGAAGTTTGTGCAAAATTTCACTCACTGCCTCTTTCAGGACTTAGGATATGTTGGGTATAAAAAGTCGTAATTTCAAACTGCGAATACGTGCATAGAGCTAGAATTTGGCTCCAAAATATGGCTCTGGCCTCGAAATTGGAATGTTTGGGATATTTTGAAAACTGAGGGGGGGGTTTGGGACAAATATGACCAAACGCCGCTTTCATTACTTTGCACATGTTTCGTAAAAAAAAGTCGTAATTTCAACCTGCGAATACGTGCAGAGAGCCAGAATTTGGCTCCAAAATATGGCTCAGGCCTCGATATTGGGATGCTTGGGATATTTTGAAAACTGCAGGGAGGTTTGGGACAAATGTGACCAAACGCCGCTTTCAGTACTTCGCATATGCTGGGTATAAAAAAGTCGTAATTTCAAACTGCGAATACGTGCAGAGAGCCAGAATTTTGCTCCAAAATATAGCTCTGGCCTCGAAATTGGGATATTTGGGATATTTTGAAAACTGCAGGGGAGTTTGTGCAAAATGTGACTCACTGCCGCTCTCAGTACTTGGCATATGTTGGGTATAAAAAGTCAAAATTTCAAACTGCAAATACGTGCAGAGAGCCAGAATTTGGCTCCAAAATATGGCTAAGGCCTCGAAATTGGGATATTTCGAAAACTGCAGGGAAGTTTGTGCAAAATTTCACTCACTGCCGCTTTCAGGACTTAGGATATGTTGGGTATAAAAAGTCGTAATTTCAAACTGCGAATACGTGCATAGAGCCAGAATTTGGCTCCAAAATATGGCTCTGGCCTCGAAATTGGAATGTTTGGGATATTTTGAAAACTGCGGGGGGGTTTGGGACAAATATGACCAAACGCCGCTTTCATTACTTTGCATATGTTTCGTAAAAAAAAGTCGTAATTTCAACCTGCGAATACGTGCAGAGAGCCAGAATTTGGCTCCAAAATATGGCTCAGGCCTCGATATTGGGATGCTTGGGATATTTTGAAAACTGCAGGGAGGTTTGGGACAAATGTGACCAAACGCCGCTTTAAGTACTTCGCATATGCTGGGTATAAAAAAGTCGTAATTTCAAAGTGCGAATATGTGCAGAGTGCCAGAATTTGGCTCCAAAATATGGCTCAGGCCTCGAAATTAGGATATTTGGGATATTTCGAAAACTGCAAGGGAGTTTGTGCAAAATGTGACTCACTGCCCCTTTCAGGACTTGGCATATGTTGGGTATAAAAAGTCGTAATATCAAACTGCGAATACATGCATAGAGCCAGAATTTGGCTCCAAAATATGGCGCAGGCCTTGAAATTGGGGTGTTTGTGATTATTTGAAAACTGCAGGGGGTTTGGACAAATGTGATCAAACGCCGCTTTCAGTACTTCGCATATGTTGGGTATAAAAATTCGAAATTTCAAACTGCGAATACTTGCAGAGAGCCAGAATATGGCTCCAAAATGTGGCTCAGTCCTCGAAATTGGGATGTTTGGGATGTTTTGAAAACTGCAGGGGAGTTTGTGCAAAATGTGACTCACTGCCGCTCTCAGTACTTGGCATATGTTGGGTATAAAAAGCTGTAATATCAAACTGCGAATACGTGCAGAGAGCCAGAATTTGGCTCCAAAATATGGCTCAGGCCTCGAAATTTGGATGTTTGGGATATTTTGAAAATTGCAGGGCGGATTGGGACAAATGCGACCAAACGCCGATTTCAGTACTTGGCATATGTTGGGTATAAAAAAGTCGTAATTTCAAACTGGCAACACGTGCAGAGAGCCAAAATTTGGCTCCAAAATATGACTCAGGCCTTGAATTTGGGATATTTGGGATATTTCGAAAACTGCGGGTGAGTTTGTGCAAAAATTCACTCACTGCCGCTTTCAGGACTTGGCATATGTTGGGTATGAAGAGTCGTAATTTCAAACTGCGAATACGTGCACAAAGTCTGAATTTGGCTCCAAAATATGGCTCAGGCCTCCATATTGGGATGATTGGGATATTTTGAAAACTGCAGGAGGGATTTTGACAAATGTGACCAAACGACGCTTTCAGTACTTGGCATATGTTGGGTATAAAAAAGGCGCAATTTCAAACTGCGAATACGTGCAGAGAGCCAGAATTTGGCTCCAAAATATAACTCAGGCCTAGAAATTGGGATGTTTAAGATATTTTGAAAATTGCAGGGCGGATTAGGACAAATGTGACCAAACGCCGATTTCAGTACTTGGCATATGTTGGGTATAAAAAAGTCGTAATTTCAAACTGCAAACACGAGCAGAGAGCCAAAATTTGGCTCCAAAATATGGCTCAGGCCTTGAAATTGGGATATTTGGGAGATTTCGAAAACTGCAAGGGAGTTTGTGCAAAATATCACTCACAGCCGCTTTCAGGACTTGGCATATTTTGGGTAAAAAAATTTATAATTTCAAACTGCGAATACGTACATAGAGCCAGAATTTGGCTCCAAAATATGGCTCAGGCTTCGAAATTGGGATTTTTGGGATATTTTGAAAACTGCAGGGGGGGTTTTGAACAAATGTGACCAAACGCAGCTTTCAGTACTTGGCATATGTTGGGTATAAAAATTCATATTTTCAAACTGCCAATACGTGCATAGAGCCCGAATTTGGCTCCAAAATATGGCTCAGGCCTCGAATTGGGGATGTTTGGTATATTTTGAAAACTGCAGGAGAGTTTGTGCAAAATGGTATACAATGCCGCTTTCAGTACTTGGCTTATGTTGGGTATAATAAGTCGTAATTTCATACTGCGAATACGTGCAGAGAGCCAGAATTTGGCTCCAGAATATGGCTCAGGCCTCGATATTTGGATGTTTGGAAAATTTTGAAAACTGCAGGGAGGTTTGGGACAAATATGACCAAACGCAGCATTCAGTACATCGCATATGTTGGGTATAAAAAAGTCGTAATTTCAAACTGCGAATACAAGCAGAGAGCCAGAATTTGGCTCCAAAATATGGCTCAGGACTCGAAATTGGGATATTTGGGATATTTTAAAAACTGCAGGGGAGTTTGTGCAAAATGTGACTCACTGCCGCTTTCAGTATTTGGCATATGTTAGGTATAAAATTCCTAATATCAAACTTCGAATACGTGCAGAGAGCCAGAATTTGGCTCCAAAATATGGTTCAGGCCTCGAAATTGGAATATTTAGGATATTTTGAAAACTGCAGGGAGGTTTGGGACAAATGTGACCTAACGCCGCTTTCAGTACTTGGCATATGTTGGGTATAAAAAGTCGTAATTTTAAACTGCGAATACGTGCAGAGAGCCAGAATTTGGCTCCAAAATATAGCTCAGGACTCGAAATTGGGATATTTGGGATATTTTGAAAACTGCAGGGGAGTTTGGGCAAAATGTGACTCATTGCCGCTTTCAGTACTTGGCATATGTTGGGAATAAAAAGTCAAAATTTAAAACTGCGAATACGTGCATAGAGCCAGAATTTGGTTCCAAAATATGGCTCAGGCCTCGAAATTGGGATGTTTGGGATATTTTGAAAATTTTGGGGGGGTTTGGGACAAATATGACCAAACGCCACTTTCATTACTTTGCATATGTTTCGAAAAAAAAATCGTAATTTCAAACTGCGAATACGTGCAGAGAGCCAGAATTTGACTCCAAAACTGCAGGGGAGTTTGTGCGAAATGTGACTCACTGCCGCTTTCAGTACTTGGCATATATTGGGTATAAAAAGTCGTATTATCAAACTGCGAATACGTGCAGAGAGCCAGAATTTGGCTCTAAAATATAACTCAGTCCTCGAAATTGGAATGTTTGGGATATTTTGAAAACTGCAGAGAGGTTTGGGACAAATGTGACCAAACGCCGATTTCAGTACTTGGCATATGATGGGTATAAAAAAGTCGCAATTTCAAACTGCGAATACGTGCAGAGAGCCAGAAGTTGGCTCCAAAATATGGCTCAGGCCTCGAAATTGGGATATTTGGGATATTTTGAAAATTGCAGGGGAGTTTGTGCAAAATGTTACTCACTGTCGCTCTCAGGACTTGGCATATATTGGGTATAAAAAGTTGTAATATCAAACTGCAAATACGTGCAGAGAGCCAGATTTTGGCTCTAAAATATAACTCAGGCCTCGAAATTGCAAAGTTTGAGATATTTTGAAAACTGCAGAGAGGTTTGGGACAAATGTGACCAAACGCCGATTTCAGTACTTGGTATATGTTGGGTATAAAAAAGTCGCAATTTCAAACTGCGAATACGTGCAGAGAGCCAGAATTTGGCTCCAAAATATGGCTCAGGCCTCGAAATTGGGATATTTGGGATATTTTGAAAATTGCAGGGGAGTTTGTGCAAAATGTTACTCACTGCCGCTCTCAGGACTTGGCATATGTTGGGTATAAAAATTAATAATTTCAAACTGCGAATACGTGCATAGAGCCAGAATTTGGCTCCAAAATATGGCTCAGGCTTCGAAATTGGTATTTTTGGGATATTTTGAAAACTGCAGGGGGGGGGGGGGGTTTGGGACAAATGTGACCAAACGCCGCTTTCAGTACTTGGTATATGTTGGGTATAAAAATTCATAATTTCAAAATGCGAATACGTGCATAGAGCCCAAATTTGGCTCCAAATAATGGCTCAGGCCTCGAAATTGGGATGTTTGGGATATTTTGAAAACTGCAGGAGAGTTTGTTCAAAATGGTATACAATGCAGCTTTCAGTACTTTGCATATGTTAGGTATAAAAAGTCGTAACATCAAACTGCGAATACGTGCAGAGAGCCAGAATTTGGCTCCAAAATATGGCTCAGGCCTCGAAATTGGGATGTTTAGGATATTTTGAAAACTGCAGGGAGGTTTGGGATAAATGTGACCTAACACCGCTTTCAGTACTTGGCATATGTTGGGTATAAAAAGTCGTAATTTCAAACTGCGAATACGTGCAGAGAGCCAGAATTTGGCTCCAAAATATAGCTCTGGCCTCGAAATTGGGATATTTGGGATATTTTGAAAACTGCAGGGGAGTTTGTGCAAAATGTGACTCACTGCCGCTCTCAGTACTTGGCATATGTTGGGTATAAAAAGTCAAAATTTCAAACTGCGAATACGTGCAGAGAGCCAGAATTTGGCTCCAAAATATGGCTAAGGTCTCGAAATTGGGATATTTGGGATATTTCGAAAACTGCAGGGAAGTTTGTGCAAAATTTCACTCACTGCCTCTTTCAGGACTTAGGATATGTTGGGTATAAAAAGTCGTAATTTCAAACTGCGAATACGTGCATAGAGCTAGAATTTGGCTCCAAAATATGGCTCTGGCCTCGAAATTGGAATGTTTGGGATATTTTGAAAACTGAGGGGGGGTTTGGGACAAATATGACCAAACGCCGCTTTCATTACTTTGCACATGTTTCGTAAAAAAAAGTCGTAATTTCAACCTGCGAATACGTGCAGAGAGCCAGAATTTGGCTCCAAAATATGGCTCAGGCCTCGATATTGGGATGCTTGGGATATTTTGAAAACTGCAGGGAGGTTTGGGACAAATGTGACCAAACGCCGCTTTCAGTACTTCGCATATGCTGGGTATAAAAAAGTCGTAATTTCAAAGTGCGAATACGTGCAGAGTGCCAGAATTTGGCTCCAAAATATGGCTCAGGCCTCGAAATTAGGATATTTGGGATATTTCGAAAACTGCAAGGGAGTTTGTGCAAAATGTGACTCACTGCCCCTTTCAGGACTTGGCATATGTTGGGTATAAAAAGTCGTAATATCAAACTGCGAATACATGCATAGAGCCAGAATTTGGCTCCAAAATATGGCTCAGGCCTCGAAATTGGGGTGTTTGTGATTATTTGAAAACTGCAGGGGGTTTGGACAAATGTGATCAAACGCTGCTTTCAGTACTTCGCATATGTTGGGTATAAAAATTCGAAATTTCAAACTGCGAATACTTGCAGAGAGCCAGAATTTGGCTCCAAAATGTGGCTCAGTCCTCGAAATTGGGATGTTTGGGATGTTTTGAAGACTGCAGGGGAGTTTGTGCAAAATGTGACTCACTGCCGCTCTCAGTACTTGGCATATGTTGGGTATAAAAAGCCGTAATATCAAACTGCGAATACGTGCAGAGAGCCAGAATTTGGCTCCAAAATATGGCTCAGGCCTCGAAATTTGGATGTTTGGGATATTTTGAAAATTGCAGGGCGGATTGGGACAAATGCGACCAAACGCCGATTTCAGTACTTCCCAGCAAACACAAATCATCTACACAACGTTCGCCTATCTCTTGCCATAGGTGTGGGAATGATTTGCATTGAGAATGGTGCAGGAAAGCCTTTGAGAAACTTTTACTCAAAAAATCCAAACACAAAGGTTTAATTATAAATTGTTTTTCTACAATTATTTTCTTCCAAATGTAAAACAAATAGTTTTTACATGTTTAAATATAAAATTTATGGTGTTTTTTTGTAAAATTCATTAATAAATTGTGAATGATATATATTGGCTGAGTGAAACCTTTATAATCCATTTAGTTATAATTTGAACAGAAAAAAGTATTTTTCCAAATTTTCTAAAAATTGCTCTTTTTAACACAATTTGACTCCTTATACATTCCACTAAACACTATATCATGTTTAAATATATAATTTATGTATTATTCTCTAAAATAATTTATATAAATTATATAAGTTGTTGGAAAGTGGTGTTAAGGATTCTGAAAACATTTTGTTGCGTTAATATGTTCTTATTAACTATGTCTCAAGTTCACAGTTTATCAAACAAGAATATTAACATTCGTCAACTCTTAAAATCTTATATGTTATCTTGCTGGTGCAAAAAAGGGTGAATCTTTAGGAACAGCTATAGTATCTATATATCACAAATGGTGTTTTCCCTAACTCAAACAATGTACGGTTTATTATTCTACACATATTTCTAATGACTCTTAGATGTTTACATTCTCTGAAGTATAATTGTGAAGGCTGTGTCCATCACTCTCAACACAGATTCTTAAACTCGTCTCTGCAGGTTCAACTATATAATTAGTTTCCATTTTGAATTTCCATGGACATTTGTATCCAAAATGAAACCAATGTGGTTTCCTTCAGCGCCTTCAGCCAGCACATTTGCTCATTCATTTCCACAGATTCCAACAAGGTAGGGGATTTACAGAAATTTGTATATTCATATTGTTATATATTAAAAATATGAATGCAGTTCAATATGATAAGACAAATACATGAGTTTATGATAAATTCGTTTTCTGTGATATACCATTGATATGCTCTTTTTTTCTTTAAACGGCAGACTAAACTAAAGTGCTCACATCAACAGATTTGATGTATAAATGGTCAACGCTCAACAGAGTTAGTATAAATGTATTAGTATAAATCTTACTTGTCTCATTGTTAATTCACATTCAATGTCAACTTGTGGTTTTGATGTGGCACGTTTGGCCAAGACACCCCACCCCATTATGCACCCCATACCCATCTTGTGGGCGGTTGTGGAAAGGGTTACAGAGGCACATAATGGGCTCAGGGACTGAACCCCACAATTCATTTAGCTAAGCAAGTTACAATCTTGATGAGCTAGTTACAAAATTCAATATAAGTCATCACATCAACAATGGGTTCGAGATCGACCTCAAGTACAGGTTCTAAATTAAGCAACTGACATATGTGGAGAGCTAGTATCAAAATTTATATGTTTGTCCTGCACACCGTCCCCCATCCAGTGGGCAGCGGTGGATAGGTTACAATCACTTAGTTGTTATCTACAGTTAGCAAACTGGGGATATTTGGCTAAAATTTCTGGTAGCAGATCATTTTGAATGAAATATTGACACATCGCTGGAACATTGGTTATAGAATTGTCTCTAAATTCATGTATCTTTTCGCACTCCATCACATAGTGACGGAGGGTGTGCGAATAATTTTGTTGACACAGTTTACATTTGGTCAGGTCTACATCAGCAGATAATGAGAATTCCCAGAGATACTTGTAACCGAGTCTAAGCCGAGCAGTAGTAACATCTAGAAGTCTGCTGATTTTATTGGATGATCCATAGATGTGTGGCTCCTCTTGTATGATATGTATGATAGATGGAATTACTAGTTCCAGTTTCTAGGCAGGCGATGAGTACTCACAATAACCTTAATTAAGCGTCAAAACAAAAATGTGTATACTCTTTTTACTCTCCTGACCTTAGTTCTCGAGCTATGTATTTCATTTTGGTACCAACGTGTTCGCAATAACATTCTCTAGAAGAAAATCAGCAAAAACGGTCACCAAAAGTTATATGAATACCAGCACCCAATAAATACCTACGTAGATGACTCGCCTTGAGTGCCCAAGAGCAACAAAATGTTTTTACTCTTGGGATTGTTATCACTTCCACACTTGTCCTACAGCGTTAATTTTGGTATCAATGTACTCGCAATGAAATTCCCAACACGGTGATATGAATATAAACGTAGAATAATGGTCGCTGCCCACCCGCAAGAGTGTGGGAAGTGGCGGAACTGTTACCCAGTATTGGTGACAAGACGACACATGGGCGATACAGTGCTTTGAAAGTTTATAATTATATCACTGTCCTGACATTATTATTGTATGTACGTCATTCATTTTTGTGCCAATGTTTTCGCAATAGAATGTTCTATGAGCCCGTAGGTAAAAAAGAGCAACAAAGCGTAAGATAGAATAGCACCATATATAAAACAACGCTGGTACATATCAGTGAGCGTCAAACACACACGAAATGTGTGTGTTTGATGGTGGTCAAACGATGTTTGATGTGTTTGATCAGGTGATGTCCTGATCCGCATAATTAAAGTATGAATTATGTTGAGAAAAAATAAGAAAAAAGGGAAAAAACAGGGGTGGGAGAAACATGACAGAAAAAGAGTAAAAATACAATTTGGTCAACAAAACAGCATTGTTTAAAATAAAAGATATGGATTGACATTTTGGGGGTTAGGTTGGTAGGTTACATTGAGTTAATTAGGTAGTACTTAGTGTTTATCTGTTATAGATAGGAGCTGCCTGGTATGGGCCAATAGGCCTTCTGCAGTTACCTTTGTTTTTATGTTTTTGCCCTGTAACCTAAATGGTTAGAGAGGCACATATATGGGCTTAGGGACTGAACCCCACACTACATTTAGCTAAGCTGGTTACAATCTTGATGATATAGTTACAAAATTCTGTATAAGTCGTCACATTATCAATGGGTTCGAGATCAACCACAATTTCCTGAATAGATATAACAAAGGGGATATTAATAGGGTATTAAAATTGTCAACACAAGATAGAACACGAAACAATGGGTATAAATTGGATAAGTTTAGATTTAGGAAAGACTTGGGTAAATACAGGGTCAGTAACAGGGTTGTTGATTTGTGGAATTTTTCTTAACTTATAAATTTATCTTTATTTATCTTAAACTGGTTGGGAGAGGTACAGTTTTTAACATAATTGGGAAGGTCATTCCACATTCGAGGTCTCTTGATTTGTAAAGCATTTCTAGTTTGACTAAGTCGTACTCTTGGAATATCAAATAGGTATTTGTTTCTGGTGTGGTGCTCATGGGATCTGTTACAACCTTCTAGGAAGCTTTTAAGGTCAGGATTGACATTACAGTGCAGCGTTTTATATATATAAAATACACATGAGAGTATGTGCAGGGACTTAATATCTAACATATTCAGAGATTTGAGTAAGGGGTCCATATATACTGCCCGGTTGCCTGAAATGCTATAGGCCTACTATAGTGGCTTTAGGTATTGTATGCACTAGCTCTATCTATAAATCCAACATTATGTTTGTAAATCAACTATGTATGTACTTTCCTGAATAAAATTGACTTTACTGTACATTTATATTCTCTGTGGATTTGTTACCCCTATCGTTTGGGAGAAAAAAAATGACTAATACGTTCGGCGAATGACTTTGACTTCAACTTCACTTTGACTTCGTTCATGTCATCGTATTTTCCGTAATATATAAAGGTTATGACAATGCAATTATATTATTGTGTGCAAATAAGTTTGAAATTTCATGTACCCTAAAAATATTAAAATAAAGAATAAGAATAATTAAATAATTGTTGTAGTAAATTGTCACACGTTCATCATACGCAAACGAACACACAGTTTGGAGCGTCAGTACAAGACCGCCGCCATTTTAAAACACGGCTTCGAATGTAAGTAATGTTTTTCTCGTACTAACACTGTGTTATACAATAGATTTGGTCTTGAATTCACAAATTTAGTTGTTACATCTGACAGAGTATGTTAGACGGTGTAATGCTGGTCCATGTTAACGTATTTGTGGGCTTGGTTGGTTTAAATGTGGAGGCGAGGCCTGGCAGTGCTGGTGTATGTGGAGGCGAGGCGAGGCCTGGCAGTGCTGGTGTATGTGGAGGCGAGGCCTGGCTGTGCTGGTGAGTATGTGGAGGCGAGGCCTGGCAGTGCTGGTGTATGTGGAGGCGAGGCCTGGCAGTGCTGGTGTATGTGGAGGCGAGGCCTGGCTGTGCTAGTGTGTATGTGGAGGCGAGGCCTGGCTGTGCTAGTGTGTATGTGGAGGCGAGGCCTGGCAGTGCTGGTGTATGTGGAGGCGAGGCCTGGCTGTGCTAGTGTGTATGTGGAGGCGAGGCCTGGCTGTGCTAGTGTGTATGTGGAGGCGAGGCATGTACAACACTCCCCAATAGGAAGAAAACCCACTGGGTTCTAGGCTAGGTTAGGCTTATCTGTAATAATTGAATTAAGCCTAGCAAAGCCTAGAACCTAGTTCAGTAATTTAAAAAATGTTGTAACTTGAAAAATGCCATTCAATACATTACACAATTTAAATATTTTCAGGCAATCAACACAACCCTCATGTTGGCTAACCCTCTCTCATGTTGGTCAATAATTTAAATATTTTTTTATGGAGTAATCTTTGCTGTTGAAATGTAGTCTTTTTGAGACTACATTTCAAATGTAGTGTGTGTGGAGGCGTGTATGTTAGGTATTACCTAATATACACGGTGTAATATATCTATCTGTGTGAAATAGATTAAATCCATTTATTTGATATTCAGCTAATAGTTCTGTATTTTCTACATTCATCCATGTTTTGGTAAGTGCAATAATATGTATTGTTTCATTGCAGATTAGAGATTCAAGATAGTTCTAGATTTCCGAAGTACTGAAACGCGCGCCATACAGGCTTGGTGGATCTAGGTGCAAGGTAAAATTATTTACATTTACTTGTTTTGTATTTATGTTTTGTATTTATATGCATATATGCATTTATATGCATTATTCTATAGAATAATAGATCTCGTAATAATTTTGCAAAAATAGTGGCATTTACTATTTTTAAAAGATTATTAAAAAATTTACTGATATGGTGCATTCGGAAGGGCGAAGAGGGAGAACGGCCTGTTGACATAGCTCGGGTGCAGGGGGGGGGGGTTTGTGTAAAAGCCTGGTTTGTGCCTCGGAGAGGCTATGGGATCCAGTAAGTTCAGTAGAACTTCGGTTTCAACCCTTTTACCCTGTTGTAGCTCAGTCGATTAAGGCAGTGTCTGGGATGCTCCCGGACGCAGGTTCGAATCCTCGTCACGGCCCTTGTGGATTTGTTCATTTGATGCATCACGTTATTGTGATCTGTGTGTGTAATTCTTCACTTGCTACAGCAACAGGAATGTGTGTGTATGTATTTGTGTTGTTGAATATGACCGAAAGTGTAAGATTAATGATTCTAACACAAATCGTCTGAATATTTGTTTTTCTTCACTGTCGAGAGTAGTTAAAAAAATTTACTCGAGTTTATTTTCACACTTTATTAATGCTGTTTTGTTGACCAAATTGTATTTTTGTTTTTTTCTGCAATGTTTCCCCCCCCCCCCCCACCACTCTACCACCACATTGAGTTTAGTAGCTCTGTGCACGTCAGGTGCTGTTTAATATACAGACCTACTCCTCCATTTGACCTAGTTTCTCTATCACATCTATATCACTTTGTGCTTTAGCCCTGGTGGAGCTTGGTCCACCAGGCTGTTGTTTGGAGTGGCCCGCAGATCCACATACAGTCTGCATATGATATACAGTCTGTTGATCAATTAAACTACAGTAGTTAGTTTTTATCATCCGAATGCACCAATATGTGTTCATTCTTCCCAGATGAAGGAACTAGGTAATATTCATCATCTGAATGCACCATCTGATGCTTTAACACACTCATGATACACGAGAGGTTTAAAAAACTTTTAAAACTTTTAAAACTTTTTGACCTATGTATTTAAAAGCAATTCTAAAGTTAAAAAGTGTAGCATAGGCCCCTCGCAGAATGTTCTTAATATGATCCTCAGGTTATAGTTTTCTATCTAAAACCACCCCTAGATCTCTTTCTTGATCAGAATTCTTTATAGATCTCAGTGGCTCGATCATAGAAACTGCTCTAAATCCTTGTTGGCCTGGATTGTGGAGGTCATTGGTCTCTATAAAACTAGTAATCTGACTCCTGATCACTCTCAAATAATTTTATTATGTGGGATGTTAGTGCAACTGGTCTATAATTCTTTGCCAATGCTTGTGTTGTGTTGTGTTGTTTTGGTAGTGATGTGCAATGTGTTGTTTTGGTAGTGATTCGTCCAGTTCTGGTAGTAGTGCGGTTGTTGTGTAGTGTAGTACTTGTGTGCTTGTTAATGACTTGTATTCCAGTCTTGTGGGTATCTCCTTTCCCCTACGGGCCAACTGCTTTGTTCTTACCTAGCATTTTGCTTTGTTTGGGTATGAATGTTTGTGTGCCGTATATTTTGCAAAATTTGCCATATATCTCATTATTTACTCCTCTGCCTAGCAACAAGTCTGTCTAATTATACTCATTAACTGTTTTTCAAAGTTCCCCATAGTGTCCTTTATTGAAATCGAGTTCATGAACCGTTTCAATGTTCTTATTTTCTTCTAGATTATATCTTAAAGTATATTTAAATGTTATTGTTATTATTGTTATTAAATGTTATTGTGACATTGCATTGCAATTGAGCTATGTTGTTTACCATACCGTTCATTTCGTGAGTATAAGTATAGATGCCACACTTGTGACAGGTAAAACCATGCCTTTTTTGAAAAACAGCACCGTCTGTTGCACGTAAGAGCAACCCACACTATATTATGTTGCGATATTATTTCAATATTTCCGATTGTATTGATAATTTGAATTTTCATAGATTTCAATTTATTTTCATTTCGATTTAATAATTTTGTGTGACATTGCATTGAAATTGAGCTGTGTTGTTTACCATACTGTTCATTTCATGAGTATAGTTTATTTTTTTATTTTTTTCATTTCATTTTTTTAGCTGTTCTTATTTTTCAGTGATGGGAATATCAGATCATTTGATGTTCCCAATTTTCTGATGGAAGCATCAGACCATTATAGAATGCATCGGATGAGGTAGTTTGGAATGGTGGAGAGGACGAGAGGGGGGTATGGTGGGGAAGACGAGGGGACAGAGGAGAGGGTAATGGTGGGGAGGACGAGGGGACTGGGGAGTTGGGGATGGTGGGGACAGGGGAATGCTGGGGAGGACAAAGGGACAGGTGAATGGGAGATGGTGGGGGAGGAAGAAGGACAGGGGAGGGGAAAATGGTAAGGAGGACGATGGGACAGGGAAGTGGGAATAGTGGGGATGATGTGGGGACAGGGAAGTGGGAAGGACGAGAGGACTGTGGAATGGGGAATAGCAAAGTGAATTATAATTATATATATTAATTAATTCTTATAAATTTCCAGAAGCCTGTATCAACACCCACACTAATGCAACTGAAAGAGATGTTGAGACAAGTATTGCTGATATGTTGAAGAACGCCCCAAACAAACTCGGTGGAAACAGATACAAGGTAAAGTTTCCCAATTTGCTGTAGTCTAATTCAATTTCTTTTTAGTAATCTTCGAGAACATTTATGCTATGAATAAGATAAAATAATGTAACTGATTTTGATTTATTTACTATTTATTATTTATTTACCGTTATTAGTATAATAGATCTCGTAATAATTTTGCAAAAATAATGGCATTTACTATTTTAAAAAGCTCGGGTGCAGGGGGGGGGGGGGGTTATGTAAAAGCCTGGTTTGTGCCTCGGAGAGGCTATGGGATCCAGTAAGATCGTCCTTCCTTTCCTCCCTAGAATCTGGATGTAGCAGGTGCTCAATTGTCAAAAGTGAAAAATTGGTTTTGTCTTCCGAATGCACCATTTCTGTAAATTTGCTAATAATCTTTTAAAAATAGTAAATGCCATTATTTTTGCAAAATTATTACGAGATCTATTATACTAATAACGGTTTGATAAAATACAGTAGACTGCCTACTGGTTTTACCTGTAATAAGGTTTGATACAGATGATTATGATTATGGTTTTGGCCTCCACCACCCTCTCACCTAACTTGTTCCAACCATGTCTACCACGGTTTTGTCTTCCGAATGCACCATTTCTGTAAATTTGCTAATAATCTTTTAAAAATAGTAAATGCCATTATTTTTGCAAAATTATTACGAGATCTATTATACTAATAACGGTTGGATAAAATACAGTAGACTGCCTACTGGTTTTACCTGTAATAAGGTTTGATACAGATGATTATGATTATGGTTTTGGCCTCCACCACCCTCTCACCTAACTTGTTCCAACCATGTCTACCACGGTTTTGTCTTCCGAATGCACCATTTCTGTAAATTTGCTAATAATCTTTTAAAAATAGTAAATGCCATTATTTTTGCAAAATTATTACGAGATCTATTATACTAATAACGGTTGGATAAAATACAGTAGACTGCCTACTGGTTTTACCTGTAATAAGGTTTGATACAGATGATTATGATTATGGTTTTGGCCTCCACCACCCTCTCACCTAACTTGTTCCAACCATGTCTACCACGGTTTTGTCTTCCGAATGCACCATTTCTGTAAATTTGCTAATAATCTTTTAAAAATAGTAAATGCCATTATTTTTGCAAAATTATTACGAGATCTATTATACTAATAACGGTTTGATAAAATACAGTAGACTGCCTACTGGTTTTACCTGTAATAAGGTTTGATACAGATGATTATGATTATGGTTTTGGCCTCCACCACCCTCTTACCTAACTTGTTCCAACCATGTCTACCACGGTTTTGTCTTCCGAATGCACCATTTCTGTAAATTTGCTAATAATCTTTTAAAAATAGTAAATGCCATTATTTTTGCAAAATTATTACGAGATCTATTATACTAATAACGGTTTGATAAAATACAGTAGACTGCCTACTGGTTTTACCTGTAATAAGGTTTGATACAGATGATTATGATTATGGTTTTGGCCTCCACCACCCTCTCACCTAACTTGTTCCAACCATGTCTACCACGGTTTTGTCTTCCGAATGCACCATTTCTGTAAATTTGCTAATAATCTTTTAAAAATAGTAAATGCCATTATTTTTGCAAAATTATTACGAGATCTATTATACTAATAACGGTTTGATAAAATACAGTAGACTGCCTACTGGTTTTACCTGTAATAAGGTTTGATACAGATGATTATGATTATGGTTTTGGCCTCCACCACCCTCTCACCTAACTTGTTCCAACCATGTCTACCACGGTTTTGTCTTCCGAATGCACCATTTCTGTAAATTTGCTAATAATCTTTTAAAAATAGTAAATGCCATTATTTTTGCAAAATTCCTGAATATTGTCAAAATGACGGAAACCCATATGTCAAAAACACATGGAGATATACCAATCCTGGAAGACATTCTTCCATCCCCACTTGAAACTGTTGAGCAGGTGGAAAGTCTGTCACATGAGCTAAAAGTTAACAGTGAATATAAAAAGAGTATGGTAAGTGTTGCTTAATTCTTTTAGCCTGAGTATGGTAAGTGTTGCTGAATTTTTTTAGCCTTGTACATATGTCTTTTGATTAGTTTTTTTGCAGATGAAGGAAGGTGGGGTGGCACATAATTGATTGTTCAGTGTTATGTTTAAGGTACAAATAAAACAAAAGCAAAAGTTACTCAAATTCGTTGATTTTTGTAATAGTTAAGAAGGAAAATATTTTAATGCTATTTATTTAATACAGTTGGAAATTAGAAAATCTAATGTTGAGATTGAAAGATATATATTATTCTCTATTACCTTACAGCTTATGCATTATTTTAACAGGTCCAGACGCTGTCTCAAATGGGCGGTGCAAGCTGTGGAGACACAGTGAGACGAATGATGAGGAGGATAGGGACCTATGGGGTCTGGTCTCAGTATTCACTCGTTGGGCGCAAGAGGAAACGTGTCTTCAAAACCTTGGATATTTGTAATGTAATAATAAGTACGTAAATTTGACATTTTTTTGGATTATATATATGTCTGCATGTATTATGTATTATACTTGCATGCTTGTTAATGACTTGTATTCTAGTCTTGTGGGTATCTCCTTTCTCCTACGGGCCAAATGCTTTGTTCTTACCTAGCATTTTGCTTTGTTTGGGTATGAATGTTTGTGTACCTTTATTGTATATTTTGCAAAATTTGCCATATATCTCATTACTCCTCTGCCTAGCAACAAGTCTGTCTAATTATACTCAATAACTATTTTTCAAAGTTCCCCATAGTGTCCTTTATTGAAATAGAGTTCATGAACCGTTTCAATATCCTTATTTTCTTCTAGATTATACCTTAAAGTATATTTAAATGTTATTGTGACATTGCATTGCAATTGAGCTGCGTTGTTAACCATTCTGTTCATTTCATGAGTATATTTTATTTTCTATTTTTTCATATCATTTTTTTATCTGTTTTTATTTTTCAGTGATGGGAATATCAGATCATTTGATGTTCCCATCAGAAAATTGGGAAAGTCAGATCTTTTGATGTTCCCAATTTTCAGATGGAAGCATCAGACCATCATGGAATGCATGGGATGAGGTAGTTTAGAATGGTGGGGAGGACGACAGGGGGGATGGTGGGGAAGACGAGGGAACACAGGAGAGGGTAATGGTGGGGAGGACGAGGGGACAGGGGAATGGAGAATGCTGGGGAGGACAAAGGGGACGAGGGGACGGAGGAAGACTGGAGAACAGGGGAACACCTAAATAAAAGCCAACAATGTTATTACTCTGTGGCTTCTTGTCTCCTGACAAAAAGAATTATAATTATATATATTAATTAATTCTTATAACTTTCCAGAAGCCTGTATCAACACCCACACTAATGCAACTGAAAGAGATGTTGAGACAAGTATTGCTGATATGTTGAAGAACGCCCCAAACAAACACGGTGGAAACAGATACAAGGTAAAGTTTGCCAATTTGCTGTAGTCTAATTCAATCTCTTTTTAGTAATCTTTGTGAACATTTATGCTATGAATAAGATAAAATAATGTAATTGATTTTGACTAAATATGTAGATATATTTAATTTTCTGAGCACTAATAATGAAAGAAAACCAAAATAAGAGGTGGCTACTATCTCTAATAATGGGCTGGAATAATACAGGATATAATAATATATATATATATATAAATATATATACATATATTTATATATATATATTTATTTATATAAATATATATATGATATATATATTCTATTCTATTAGTCTATTCTATTCTATAGTTTTATATAGATTCTTGTTTTAGTTTTTTTCTATAATATGGAAAGGGTTTTTAATTAATAAATTAAATATTATATAATAAAATAATGTATTATTGAAAAAATTAGTAACAAACAATATTTCATTACAGGGTGGTGAAGCAAGAATACATGTGCATCACATAGCAGAGTCGGATATGACGAATAATGAAAACAGCGGAGAGCCTGGTGCATGGCATACCGCTGAATCTTCTCTAATGTCTATATAGAAGAATCTTTGTTTCTGTGTGTATATATGTATATATATCATTAATAAAATATATATATATATATATATATATATATATATATATATATATATATATATATATATACATATATATATATATATATATATATATATATATATATATATATATATATATATATATATATAACCTATATATATATATATATATTTATATATATATTTATATATATATTTATATATATATTTATATATATATATATATATATTTATATATATATTTATATATATATATATATATTTATATATATATTTATATATATATATATATTTATATATATATTTATATATATATATATATATATTTATATATATATTTATATATATATATATATATATTTATATATATATTTATATATATATATATATATATTTATATATATATTTATATATATATATATATATTTATATATATATATATTTATATATATATATATATTTATATATATATATATTTATATATATATATATATTTATATATATATATATATTTATATATATATATTAGGTTAGGTTTGGTAGGGTTGGTTAGTTATCATATATCTACGTATAACTAGCTAGTTTTACCTTTATATATATAATATTTATATATATATATATTATATAAAAAGTTTGTGAGGAAGACCTCTGGTGCCAATGTGGGGACCCATAGCATAGGAGAAGAAAATAAAAAGTATTCAGAGGAGACCTTGTGGTCACTCACTAAACACTAATATTATCTTCTTCCACCCCCATTCTTTTGTATGTACACATATATTTGCTTTATTTGAACTTTGTTACAAAGAGGGAGTTACATATAGGTTACAAAGATGGTTATCATATATATATTATTTATATATATATATTATTTATATATATATATATATTATTTATATATATATATATTATTTATATATATATATATTATTTATATATAAATATATTATTTATATATAAATATATTATTTATATATAAATATATTATTTATATATAAATATATTATTTATATATAAATATATATATATATATAATATATATACTATTACACTACATTCTTATGTATTACACTAATATATATATATATATATATATATATATATATATATATATATATATATATATATATATATATATATATATATATATATATATATTATATAAATTATTTATATATATATTATATATATAATTATATAGGTCATATGTTTTTGTATTTTTGCTGATTTGTTAGTAAATAATAAAAGAAATATAAATTATTTGATTTTTTTACCCTTAAATTGGTTTTAATATTTAAATTGAAAACACTAATATAATATAAAAAATTTATTATTTAAAATATTTAAAATATTTAAATATATTTAAAAATAAATATTTTTTATTTTCAAGAAATTTAACTTTAAACACAAAGATGTGAAAATGGTTCAGATAAGGCTCAAACCTTTCACAAGAGATTCATATTGGTGTATGAATGGATTATGAATGACTCATGTTAGGAGTGTAAGTTGCCACAACATCTCAAATTAGTGTTAGATACATATGTCTTGGTTATAAGTTTTGGAAACCTATTTAAGTCCACACACAATATCGTATCTGATACGATAAAACAAACGTTTCCAATACTTTCAAATACTTTCCAGATATGTTGTGTCAACCTAAAATTGTTTGCTGGGTTGGCATATGTTGGGTATAAAAAAGTCGTAATTTCAAACTGGCAACACGTGCAGAGAGCCAAAATTTGGCTCCAAAATATGACTCAGGCCTCGAATTTGGGATATTTGGGATATTTCGAAAACTGCAGGGGAGTTTGTGCAAAAATTCACTCACTGCCGCTTTCAGGACTTGGCATATGTTGGGTATGAAGAGTCGTAATTTCAAACTGCGAATACGTGCACAAAGCCTGAATTTGGCTCCAAAATATGGCTCAGGCCTCCATATTGGGATGTTTGGGATATTTTGAAAACTGCAGGAGGGATTTTGACAAATGTGACCAAACGACGCTTTCAGTACTTGGCATATGTTGAGTATAAAAAAGGCGCAATTTCAAACTGCGAATACGTGCAGAGAGCCAGAATTTGGCTTCAAAATATAACTCAGGCCTAGAAATTGGGATGTTTAAGATATTTTGAAAATTGCAGGGCGGATTAGGACAAATGTGACCAAACGCCGATTTCAGTACTTGCATATGTTGGGTATTAAAAAGTCGTAATTTCAAACTGCGAACACGAGCAGAGAGCCAAAATTTGGCTCCAAAATATGGCTCAGGCCTTGAAATTGGGATATTTGGGAGATTTCGAAAACTGCAAGGGAGTTTGTGCAAAATATCACTCACAGCCGCTTTCAGGACTTGGCATATGTTGGGTATAAAAATTCATAATTTCAAACTGCGAATACGTACATAGAGCCAGAATTTGGCTCCAAAATATGGCTCAGGCTTCGAAATTGGGATTTTTGGGATATTTTGAAAACTGCAGGGGGGGTTTTGAACAAATGTGACCAAACGCAGCTTTCAGTACTTGGCATATGTTGGGTATAAAAATTCATATTTTCAAACTGCCAATACGTGCATAGAGCCCGAATTTGGCTCCAAAATATGGTTCAGGCCTCGAAATGGGGATGTTTGGGATATTTTGAAAACTGCAGGAGAGTTTGTGCAAAATGGTATACAATGCCGCTTTCAGTTCTTGGCTTATGTTGGGTATAATAAGTCGTAATTTCATACTGCGAATACGTGCAGAGAGCCAGAATTTGGCTCCAGAATATGGCTCAGGCCTCGATATTTGGATGTTTGGAAAATTTTGAAAACTGCAGGGAGGTTTGGGACAAATATGACCAAACGCAGCATTCAGTACATCGCATATGTTGGGTATAAAAAAGTTGTAATTTCAAACTGCGAATACATGCAGAGAGCCAGAATTTGGCTCCAAAATATGGCTCAGGACTCGAAATTGGGATATTTGGGATATTTTAAAAACTGCAGGGGAGTTTGTGCAAAATGTGACTCACTGCCGCTTTCAGTATTTGGCATATGTTGGGTATAAAATTCCAAATATCAAACTTCGAATACGTGCAGAGAGCCAGAATTTGGCTCCAAAATATGGTTCAGGCCTCGAAATTGGAATATTTAGGATATTTTGAAAACTGCAGGGAGGTTTGGGACAAATGTGACCTAACGCCGCTTTCAGTACTTGGCATATGTTGGGTATAAAAAGTCGTAATTTCAAACTGCGAATACGTGCAGAGAGCCAGAATTTGGCTCCAAAATATAGCTCAGGACTCGAAATTGGGATATTTGGGATATTTTGAAAACTGCAGCGGAGTTTGGGCAAAATGTGACTCATTGCCGCTTTCAGTACTTGGCATATGTTGGGAATAAAAAGTCAAAATTTAAAATTGCGAGTACGTGCAGAGAGCCAGAATTTGGCTCCAAAATATGGCGCAGGCCTCGAAATTGGGATATTTGGGATATTTCGAAAACTGCAGGGAAGTTTGAGCAAAATTTCACTCACTGCCACTTCCAGGACTTAGGATATGTTTGGTATAAAAAGTCGTAATTTCAAACTGCGAATACGTGCATAGATCCAGAATTTGGTTCCAAAATATGGCTCAGGCCTCGAAATTGGGATGTTTGGGATATTTTGAAAATTTTGGGGGGGTTTGGGACAAATATGACCAAACGCCACATTCATTACTATGCATATGTTTCGTAAAAAAAAGTCGTAATTTCAAACTGCGAATACGTGTAGAGAGCCAGAATTTGACTCCAAAATATGGCTCAGGCCTCGAAATATGGATATTTGGGATATTTTCAAAACTGCAGGGGAGTTTGTGCGAAATGTGACTCACTGCTGCTTTCAGTACTTGGCATATGATGGGTATAAAAAGTCGAATTTTCAAACTGCGATTACGTGCAAAGAGCAAGAATTTGGCTCCAAAATATGGCTCAGGCCTCGAAATTGGGATGTTTGGGATATTTTGAAAACTGCAGGGGAGTTTGTGCAAAATGTGACTCACTGCCGCTTTCAGTACTTGGGATATATTGGGTATAAAAAGTCGTATTATCAAACTGCGAATACGTGCAGAGAGCCAGAATTTGGCTCTAAAATATAACTCAGTCCTCGAAATTGGAATATTTGGGATATTTTGAAAACTGCAGAGTGGTTTGGGACAAATGTGACCAAACGCCGATTTCAGTACTTGGCATATGATGGGTATAAAAAAGTCGCAATTTCAAACTGCGAATACGTGCAGAGAGCCAGAAGTTGGCTCCAAAATATGGCTCAGGCCTCGAAATTGGGATATTTGGGATATTTTGAAAATTGCAGGGGAGTTTGTGCAAAATGTTACTCACTGCCGCTCTCAGGACTTGGCATATATTGGGTATAAAAAGTTGTAATATCAAACTGCAAATACGTGCAGAGAGCCAGATTTTGGCTCTAAAATATAACTCAGGCCTCGAAATTGCAATGTTTGAGATATTTTGAAAACTGCAGAGAGGTTTGGGACAAATGTGACCAAACGCCGATTTCAGTACTTGGTATATGTTGGGTATAAAAAAGTCGCAATTTCAAACTGCGAATACGTGCAGAGAGCCAGAATTTGGCTTCAAAATATGGTTCAGGCCTCGAAATTGGGATATTTGGGATATTTTGAAAATTGCAGGGGAATTTGTGCAAAATGTTACTCACTGCCTCTCTCAGGACTTAGCATATGTTGGGTATAAAAATTCATAATTTCAAACTGCGAATACGTGCATAGAGCCAGAATTTGGCTCCAAAATATGGCTCAGGCTTCGAAATTGGTATTTTTGGGATATTTTGAAAACTGCAGGGGGTGGGGGGTTTGGGACAAATGTGACCAAACGCCGCTTTCAGTACTTGGTATATGTTGGGTATAAAAATTCATAATTTCAAACTGCGAATACGTGCATAGAGCCCGAATTTGGCTCCAAATAATGGCTCAGGCCTCGAAATTGGGATGTTTGGGATATTTTGAAAACTGCAGGAGAGTTTGTTCAAAATGGTACACAATGCAGCTTTCAGTACTTTGCATATGTTAGGTATAAAAAGTCGTAACATCAAACTGCGAATACGTTCAGAGAGCCAGAATTTGGCTCCAAAATATTGCTCAGGCCTCGAAATTGGGATGTTTAGGATATTTTGAAAACTGCAGGGAGGATTGGGACAAATGTGACCAAACGCCGCTTTCAGTACTTCGCATATGTTAGGTATAAAAAATTCGTAATTTCAAACTGTGAATACGTAGAGAGAGCCAGAATTTTGCTCCAAAATATGGCTCAGGCCTCGAAATTGAGATGTTTGGGATATTTTGAAAACTGCGGGGGGGGGGGGGGTTGGGACAAATATGACCAAACGCCGCTTTTATTACTTTGCATATGTTTCGTATAAAAATTCGTAATTTCAAACTTCGAATACGTTCAGAGTGCCAGAATTTGGCTCCAAAATATGGCTCAGGCCTCGATATTGGGATGTTTGGGATATTTTGATAACTGCAGGGAGGTTTGGGACAAATGTGACAAAACGCCGCTTTCAGTACTTGGCATATGTTGGGTGTAAAAAAGTCGCAATTTCAAACTGCGAATACGTGCAGAGAGCCAGAATTTGGCTCCAAAATATGGCTCAGGCCTCGAAATTGGGATATTTGGGATATTTTGAAAATTGCAGGGGAATTTGTGCAAAATGTTACTCACTGCCTCTCTCAGGACTTGGCATATGTTGGGTATAAAAATTCATAATTTCAAACTGCGAATACGTGCATAGAGCCAGAATTTGGCTCCAAAATATGGCTCAGGCTTCGAAATTGGTATTTTTGGGATATTTTGAAAACTGCAGGGGGTGGGGGGTTTGGGACAAATGTGACCAAACGCCGCTTTCAGTACTTGGTATATGTTGGGTATAAAAATTCATAATTTCAAACTGCGAATACGTGCATAGAGCCCGAATTTGGCTCCAAATAATGGCTCAGGCCTCGAAATTGGGATGTTTGGGATATTTTGAAAACTGCAGGAGAGTTTGTTCAAAATGGTACACAATGCAGCTTTCAGTACTTTGCATATGTTAGGTATAAAAAGTCGTAACATCAAACTGCGAATACGTTCAGAGAGCCAGAATTTGGCTCCAAAATATTGCTCAGGCCTCGAAATTGGGATGTTTAGGATATTTTGAAAACTGCAGGGAGGATTGGGACAAATGTGACCAAACGCCGCTTTCAGTACTTCGCATATGTTAGGTATAAAAAATTCGTAATTTCAAACTGTGAATACGTAGAGAGAGCCAGAATTTTGCTCCAAAATATGGCTCAGGCCTCGAAATTGAGATGTTTGGGATATTTTGAAAACTGCGGGGGGGGGGGGGGGTTGGGACAAATATGACCAAACGCCGCTTTTATTACTTTGCATATGTTTCGTATAAAAATTCGTAATTTCAAACTTCGAATACGTTCAGAGTGCCAGAATTTGGCTCCAAAATATGGCTCAGGCCTCGATATTGGGATGTTTGGGATATTTTGATAACTGCAGGGAGGTTTGGGACAAATGTGACAAAACGCCGCTTTCAGTACTTGGCATATGTTGGGTGTAAAAAAGTCGCAATTTCAAACTGCGAATACGTGCAGAGAGCCAGAATTTGGCTCCAAAATATGGCTCAGGCCTCGAAATTGGGATATTTGGGATATTTTGAAAATTGCAGGGGAGTTTGTGCAAAATGTTACTCACTGCCGCTCTTAGGACTTGGCATATATTGGGTATAAAAAGTTGTAATATCAAACTGCAAATACGTGCAGAGAGCCAGATTTTGGCTCTAAAATATAACTCAGGCCTCGAAATTGCAATGTTTGAGATATTTTGAAAACTGCAGAGAGGTTTGGGACAAATGTGACGAAACGCCGATTTCAGTACTTGGTATATGTTGGGTATGAAAAAGTCGCAATTTCAAACTGCGAATACGTGCAGAGAGCCAGAATTTGGCTCCAAAATATGGCTCAGGCCTCGATATTGGGATATTTGGGATATTTTGAAAATTGCAGGGGAGTTTGTGCAAAATGTTACTCACTGCCGCTCTCAGGACTTGGCATATGTTGGGTATAAAAATTCATAATTTCAAACTGCGAATACGTGCATAGAGCCAGAATTTGGCTCCAAAATATGGCTCAGGCTTGGAAATTGGTATTTTTGGGATATTTTGAAAACTGCAGGGGGGGGGGTTTGGGACAAATGTGACCAAACGCCGCTTTCAGTACTTGGTATATGTTGGGTATAAAAATTCATAATTTCAAACTGCGAATACGTGCATAGAGCCCGAATTTGGCTCCAAATAATGGCTCAGGCCTCGAAATTGGGATGTTTGGGATATTTTGAAAACTGCAGGAGAGTTTGTTCAAAATGGTACACAATGCAGCTTTCAGTACTTTGCATATGTTAGGTATAAAAAGTCGTAACATCAAACTGCGAATACGTGCAGAGAGCCAGAATTTGGCTCCAAAATATGGCTCAGGCCTCGAAATTGGGATGTTTAGGATATTTTGAAAACTGCAGGGAGGATTGGGACAAATGTGACCAAACGCCGCTTTCAGTACTTCGCATATGTTAGGTATAAAAAAATCGTAATTTCAAACTGTGAATACGTGCAGAGAGCCAGAATTTGGCTTCAAAATATGGCTCAGGCCTCGAAATTGGGATGTTTGGGATATTTTGAAAACTGCAGGGGGGGGGGGGGTTGGGACAAATATGACCAAACGCCGCTTTCATTAATTTGCATATGTTTCGTATAAAAATTCGTAATTTCAAACTTCGAATACGTTCAGAGTGCCAGAATTTGGCTCCAAAATATGGCTCAGGCCTCGATATTGGGATGTTTGGGATATTTTGATAACTGCAGGGAGGTTTGGGACAAATGTGACCAAACGCCGCTTTCAGTACTTGGCATATGTTGGGTGTAAAAAAGTCGCAATTTCAAACTGCGAATACGTGCAGAGAGCCAGAATTTGGCTCCAAAATATGGCTCAGGCCTCGAAATTGGGATATTTGGGATATTTTGAAAATTGCAGGGGAGTTTGTGCAAAATGTTACTCACTGCCGCTCTCAGGACTTGGCATATATTGGGTATAAAAAGTTGTAATATCAAACTGCAAATACGTGCAGAGAGCCAGATTTTGGCTCTAAAATATAACTCAGGCCTCGAAATTGCAATGTTTGAGATATTTTGAAAACTGCAGAGAGGTTTGGGACAAATGTGACCAAACGCCGATTTCAGTACTTGGTATATGTTGGGCATAAAAAAAGTCATAATTTCAAACTGCGAATACATACAGAGAGCCAGAATTTGGCTCCAAAATATATGTCAGGGCTCAAAATTGGGATGTTTGGGATATTTTGAAAACTGCAGGGGAGTTCGTGCAAAATGTGACTCACTGTCGCTTTCAGTACTTGGCATATGTTGGGTATAAAAAGTCGTAATTTCAAACTGCGAATACGTGCATAGTGCCAGAATTTTGCTCCAAAACATAGCGCAGGCCTCGAAATTGGGATGTTTGGGATATTTTGAAAACTGCGGGGAGGTTTGGAACAAATGTGACCAAACGCTGCTTTCAGTATTTGGCATATGTTGGGTATAAAGAACTCGCAATTTCAAACTGCGAATACGTGCAGAAAGCCAGAATATGGCTCCAAAATATGGCTCAGGCCTCGAAATTGGAATATTTGGGATACTTCGAAAACTGCAAGGGAGTTTGTGCAAAATGTGACTCACTGCCGCTTTCAGGACTTGGCATATGTTGGGTATAAAAAGTCGTAATATCAAACTGTGAATACGTGCATAGAGCCAGAATTTGGCTCCTAAATATGGCTATGGCCTCGTAATTGGGATGTTTGGGATATTTTGAAAACTTCAGGGAGGTTTGGGACAAATGTGACCAAACGCCGCTTTCAGTACTTGGCATATGTTGGGTATAAAAAGACGTAATTTCAAACTGCGAATACGTGCAGAGAGCCAGAATTTGGCTCCAAAATATGGTTCAGGCCTCGAAATTGGGATATTTGGCATATTTCGAAAACTGCAGGGGAGTTGGTGCAAAATGTGACTCACTGCCGCTTTCAGGACTTGACATATGTTCCGTATGAAAAGTCTTAATTTCAAATTGCGAATACGTGCAGAGTCAGAATTTGGCTCCAAAATATGGCTCAGGCCTCGGTATTGGGATGTTTAGGATCTTTTGAAAATTGCAGGAAGGTTTGGGACAAATGTGACCAAACGCCGCTCTCAGTCTTTCGCATATGTTGTGTATAAAAAAGTCGTAATTTCAAACTGCGAATTCGTGCAGAGATCCAAAATTTGGCTCCAAAATATAACTCAGGCCTAGAAATTGGGATGTTTAAGATATATTGAAAATTGCAGGGCGGATTGGGAGAAATGTGACCTAACGCCGATTTCAGTACTTGGCATATGTTGGGTATAAAAATGTCGTAATTTCATACTGCGAACACGTGCAGAGAGCGAAAATTTGGCTCCAAATTATGGCTCAGGCCTTGAAATTGGGATATTTTGGTGATTTCGAAAACTGCAAGGGAGTTTGTGAAAAATATCATTTACTGCTGCTTTCAGGACTTGGCATATGTTGGGTATAAAAATTCATAATTTCAAACTGCTAATACGTGCATAGAGCCAGAATTTGGCTCCAAAATATGGCACAGGCTTCGAAATTGCGGATTTTGGGATATTTTGAAAACTGCAGGGGGGAGTTTGGGACAAATGTGACCAAACGTTGCTTTCAGTACTTGGCATATGTTGGGTATAAAAATTCATAATTTCAAACTGCGAATACGTGCATAGAGCCCGAATTTGGCTCCAAAATGTGGCTCAGGCCTCGAAATTGGGATGTTTGGGATATTTTGAAAACTGCAGGAGAGTTTGTTCAAAATGGTACACAATGCCGCTTTCAGTATTTGGCATATGTTAGGTATAAAAAGTTGTAACATCAAACTGCGAATACGTGCAGAGAGCCAGAATTTGGCTCCAAAAAATGGCTCAGGCCTCGATATTGGGATGTTTGGGATATATTGAGAACTGCAGGGAGGTTTGGGACAAAATGTGACCAAACGCCGCTTTCAGTGCTTTGCATATGTTGGGCATAAAAAAGTCGTAATTTCATACTGCGAATACGTACAGAGAGCGAGAATTTGGCTCCAAAATATATGTCAGGGCTCGAAATTGGGATGTTTGGGATATTTTGAAAACTGCAGGGGAGTTCGTGCAAAATGTGACTCACTGCCGCTTTCAGTACTTGGCATATGTTGGGTATAAAAAGTCGTTATTTCAAACTGCGAATACGTGCATAGAGCCAGAATTTGGCTCCAAAATATGGCGCAGGCCTCGAAATTGGGATGTTTGGGATATTTTGAAAACTGCTGGGAGGTTTGGGACAAATGTGACCAAACGCCGCTTTCAGTGTTTCGCATATGTTTGGCATAAAAAAACCGTAATTTTAAACTGCGAATACGTGCAGAGAGCTAGAATTTGACTCCAAAATATATTTCTGGCCTTGAAATTGGGTTGTCTGGGATATTTTGAAAACTGCAGGGGATTTCGTGCAAAATGTGACTCACTGCCGCTTTCAGTACTTAGCATATGTTGGGTATAAAAAGTCGAAATATTAAACTGTGAATACGTGTAGAGAGCCAGAATTTGGTTCCAAAATATGGCTCAGGCTTCGAAATTGTGATATTTGGAATATTTTGAAAACTGAAGCGAGGTTTACGACAAATGTGACCAAACGCCGCTTTCTGTACTTGGCATATGTTGGGTATAAAAAGTCGTAATTTCAAACTGCGAATACGTGCATAGAGCCAGAATTAGTCTCCAAAATATAGCGCAGGCCTCGAAATTGTGATGTTTGGGATATTTTGAAAACTGCAGGGAGGTTTGGGACAAATGTGACCAAACGCTGCTTTCAGTATTTGGCATATGTTGGGTATAAAAAAGTCGCAATTTCAAACTGCGAATACGTGCAGAAAGCCAGAATTTGGCTCCAAATTATGGCTCAGGCCTCGAAATTGGGATGTTTGGGATATTTTGAAAACTGCAGGGGAGTTTGTGCAAAGTGTGACTCACTGTCGCTCTCAGTACTTGGCATATGTTGGGTATAAAAAGTCGAATTTTCAAACTGCGATTACGTGCAAAGAGCAAAAATTTGGCTCCAAAATATGGCTCAGGCCTCGAAATTGGGATGTTTGGGATATTTTGAAAACTGCAGGGGAGTTTGTGCAAAATGTGACTCACTGCCGCTTTCAGTACTTGGCATATATTGGGTATAAAAAGTCGTAATATCAAGCTGCGAATACGTGCAGAGAGCCAGAATTTGGCTCTAAAATATAACTCAGTCCTCGAAATTTGAATGTTTGGGTTATTTTGAAAACTGCAGAGAGGTTTGGGACAAATGTGACCAAACGCCGATTTCAGTACTTGGTATATGTTGGGTATAAAAAAGTCGCAATTTCAAACTGCGAATACGTGCAGAGAGAGAGAATTTGGCTCCAGAATATGGCTCAGGCCTCGAAATTGGGATATTTGGGATATTTTGAAAATTGCAGGGGAGTTTGTGCAAAATGTTACTCACTGACGCTCTCAGGACTTAGCATATGTTGGGTATAAAAAGTCGTAATTTCAAACTGCGATTACGTGTAGAAATCCCGAATTTGGCTCCAAAATATAACTCAGGCCCAGAAATTGGGATGTTTATGATATTTTGAAAATTGTAGGGCGGATTGGGAGAAATGTGACCAAATGCCGATTTCAGTACTTGGCATATGTTGGGTATAAAAAAGTCGTAATATCATACTGCGAACACGTGAAGAGAGCCAAAATTTGGCTCCAAAATATGGCTCAGGCCTTGAAATTGGGATATTTGGGTGATTTCGAAAACTGCAAGGGAGTTTGTGCAAAATATCACTCACTGCCGCTTTCAGGACTTGGCATATGTTGGGTATAAAAATTCGTAATTTCAAACTGCGAATACGTGCATAGAGCCAGAATTTGGCTCCAAAATATGGCTCAGGCTTCGAAATTGGGATTTCTTGGATATTTTGAAAACTGCAGGGGGGAGTTTGGGACAAATGTGACCAAACGCCGCTTTCAGTACTTGGCATATGTTGGGTATAAAAATTCATAATTTCAAACTGCGAATACGTGCATAGAGCCTGAATTTGCCTCCAAAATATGGCTCAGGCCTCGAAATTGGGATGTTTGGGATATTTTGAAAACTGCAGGAGAGTTTGTTCAAAATGGTACACAATGCCGCCTTCAGTACTTGGCATATGTTAGGTATAAAAAGTCGTAACATCAAACTGCGAATACGTGCAGAGAGCCAGAATTTGGCTCCAAAATATGGCTCAGGCCTTGAAATTGGGATTTTGGGATATTTTGAAAACTGCAGGGAGGATTGGGACAAATGTGACCAAACGCCGCTTTCAGTACTTCGCATATGTTATGTATAAAAAATTCGTAATTTCAAACTGTGAATACGTGCAGAGAGCCAGAATTTGGCTCCAAAATATGGCTGAGGCCTTGAAATTGAGATATTTGGGTGATTTCGAAAACTGCAAGGGAGTTTGTGCAAAATGTGACTCACTGCCACTTTCAGGACTTGGCATATGATGAGTATAAAAAGTCGTAATATCAAACTGCGAATACGTGCATAGAGCAAGAATTTGGCTCCAAAATATGGTTCAGGCCTCGAAATTGGGATATTTGGCATATTTTGAAAACTGCAGGGGAGTTGGTGCAAAATGTGACTCACTGCCGCTTCCAGGACTTGACATATGTTCCGTATAAAAAGTCGTAATTTCAAACTGCGAATACGTGCAGAGTCAGAATTTGGCTCCAAAATATGGCTCAGGCCTCGGTATTGGGATGTTTGGGATCTTTTGAAAACTGCAAAAAGGTTTGGGACAAATGTGACCAAATGCCGCTCTCAGTCTTTCGCATATGTTGAGTATAAAAAAGTCGTAATTTCAAACTGCAAATACGTGCAGAGATCCAGAATTTGGCTCCAAAATATAGCTCAGGCCTTGAAATTTGGATGTTTGGGATATTTTGAAAACAGCAGGGGAGTTTGTGCAAAATGTGACACACTGCCGCTTTCAGTACTAAGCATATGTTGGGTATAAAAAGACGTAATTTCAAACTGCGAATATGTGCAGAGAGCTAGAATTTGGCTCCAAAATATGGCTCAGGCCTCGAAATTGAGATATTTGGGATACTTTGAAAACTGCAGGGAGGTTTGGGACAAATGTGACCAAACGCCGCTTTCAGTAATTGGCATATGTTGGGTATAAAAGACGTAATTTCAAACTGCGAATTCGTGCAGAGAGCCAGAATTTGTCTCCAAATGATGGCTCAGGCCTCGAAGTTGGGATGTTTGGGATATTTTGAAAACTGGAGGGAATTTTGTGCAAAATGTGACTCACTGCCGGTTTCAGTACTTGGCATATGTTGGGAATAAAAAGTCTAAATTTCAAACTGCGAATACGTGCTGAGAGCCTGAATTTGGCTCCAAAATATGGCTCAGGCCTCGAAATTGGGATATTTGGCATATTTCGAAAAATGCAGCGAGGTTTAGGACAAATGTGACCAAACGCCGCTTTCTGTACTTGGCATATGTTGGATATAAAAAGTCGTAATTTCAAACTGCGAATACGTGCAGAGAGCCAGGATTTGGATCCAAAATATGGCTCAGGCCTCGAAATTGGGATATTTGGGATATTTTGAAAACTGCAGGGGAGTTTGTGCAAAATATGACTCACTGCCGCTTTCAGAACTTGGCATATGTTGGGCATAAATAATTCGTAATTTCAAATGGCGAATACGTGCAGAGAGCCAGAATTTTGCTCCAAAATAGGGCTCAGGCCTTGAAATTGGGATATATGGGATATTTTGAAAACTGCAGGGAGGTTTGGGACAAATGTGACCAAACGCCACTTTCAGTACTTCACATACGTTGGGTATAAAAAAGTCGTAATTTCAAACTGAGAATAAGTGCAGAGAGCCAGAATTTGGCTCCAAAATATGGCTCAGGCCTCGACATTAGGTTATTAGGGATATTTTGAAAACTGCAGGGAGGTTTGGGACAAATATGACCAAACGCCGCTTTCAGTACTTCGCATATGTTGGGTATAAAAAAGTCGTAATTTCAAACTGAGAATACGTGCAGAGAGTAAGAATTTGGCTCCAAAATATGGCTCAGGCCTCGAAATTGGGATATTTGGGATATTTTGAAAACTGCAGTGGAGTTGGTGCAAAATGTAACTCACTGCCGCTTTCAGTACTTTGCATATGTTGGGTATAAAAAGTCGTAATATCAAACTGCGAATACGTGAAGAGATCCAGAATTTGGCTCCAAAATATGGCTCAGGCATCGAAATTAGGATATTAGTGATATTTTGAAAACTGCAGGGAGATTTGGGACAAATATGACCAAACGCCGCTTTCAGTACTTCGCATATGTTGGGTATAAAAAAGTCGTAATTTCAAACTGAGAATACGTGCAGAGAGTGAGAATTTGGCTCCAAAATATGGCTCAGGCCTCGAAATTGGGATATTTGGGATATTTTGAAAACTGCAGAGGGTTTTGGGACAAATATTACCAAACGCCGCTTTCAGTACTTGGCATATGTTCTGTATAAAAAGTTGTTATTTCAAACTGCGAATACGTGCAGAGAGCCAGAATTTGGCTCCAAAAAATGGCTCAGGCCTCGATATTGGGATGTTTGGGATATTTTGAAATCTGCAGGGAGGTTGGGGACAAATGTGACCAAACGCCGCTTTCAGTACTTCGCATATGTTGGGTATAAAAAAGTCGTAATTTCAAACTGAGAATACGTGCAGAGAGTCAGAATTTGGCTCCAAAATATGACTCTGGCCTCGAAATTGGGATGTTTGGGATATTTTGAAAACTGCAGGGGAGTTTGTGCAAAATGTGACTCACTGCCGCTTTCAGTACTTGGCATATGTTGGTTATAAAAAGTCGAAATATCAAACTGGGAATACGTGCAGAGAGCCAGAATTTGACTCCAAAATATGGCTCAGGCCTCGAAATTGGGATATTTGGGATATTTTAAAAACAGCAGGGAGGTTTGGGACAAATGTTACCAAACGCCGCTTTCAGTACTTGGCATATGTTGGGTATAAAAAGTTGTAATTTCAAACGGCGAATACGGGCATTGAGCCAGAATTTGGCTCCAAAATATGGTTCAGGCCTCAAAATTATGAAGTTTGGGATATTTTGAAAACTGCAGGGGGGTTTGGGACAAATATTACCAAACGCCGCTTTCAGTACTTGTCATATGTTGGGTATAAAAAAGAGGTAATTTCAAACTGCGAATACGTGCAGAGAGCCAGAATTTGGCACCAAAATATTGCTCAGGCATTGAAATTGGGACGTTTGGGATATTTTGAAAACTACAGGGGAGTTTGTTCAAAATGTGATTCACTGCCGCTTTCAGTACTTGGCATATGTTGGGTATAAAAAGTCGTAATATCAGTCTGCGAATACGTGCAGAGAGCCAGAATTTGGCTCAAAAATATGGCTCAGGCCTCGAAATTAGGATTTTAGGGATATTTTGAAAACTGCAAGTAGGTTTGGGACAAATGTGACCAAACGCCGCTTTCAGTACTTGGCATATGTTGGGTATAAAAAGACGTAATTTCAAACTGCGAATACGTGTAGAGAGCCAGAATTTGGCTCAAAAATATGGCTCAGGCCTCGAAATTGGGATATTTGGGATATTTTGAGAACTGGAGGGAATTTTGTGCAAAATGTGACTCACTGCCGCTTTCAGTACTTTACATGTGTTGGGTATAAAAAGTCTGAATTTCAAACTGCGAATAAGTGCAGAGAGCCTGAATTTGGCTCCAAAATATGACTCAGGCCTCGAAATTGGGATGTTTGGGATATTTTGAAAACAGCAGGGGGGGATTAGGCCAAATGTGACCAAACGCCGCTTTCAGTACTTGGCATATGTTGGGTATAAAAAGACGTAATTTCAAACTTCGAATACGTGCAGAGAGCCAGAATTTGGCTGCAAAATATAGCTCAGGCATCGAATTTGGGATATTTGGCATATTTCGAAAACTGCAGGGGAGTTTTTGCAAAATGTGACTCACTGCCGCTTTCAGGACTTGACATATGTTGGGTATAAAAAGTCGTAATTTCAAACTGCGAAAACGTGCATAGAGCCAGAATTTTGCTCAGGCCACGAAATTGGGATGTTTGGGATATTTTGAAAACTGCAGAGGGGTTTGGGACAAATATGACCAAACGCCGCTTTCAGTACTTGCCATATGTTCCGTATAAAAAGTCGTAATTTCAAACTGCGAATTCGTGCAGAGAGCCAGAATTTGGCTCCAAAATATGGCTCAGGCCTCGGTATTGGGATGTTTTGGATCTTTTGAAAACTGCAGGAAGGTTTGGGACAACCGTGACCAAACGCCGCTCTCAGTCTTTCGCATATGTTGGGTATAAAAAAGTCGTAATTTCAAATTGCGAATACGTGCAGAGAGCCAGAATTTGGCTCCAAAATATGGCTCAGGCCTCGAAATTGGGATGTTTGGGATATTTTGAAAACAGCAAGGGAGTTTGTGCAAAATGTGACTCACTGCCTCTTTCAGTACTTGGCATATGTTGGGTATAAAAAGTCGAAAAATCAAACTGGGAATACGTGCAGAGAGCCAGAATTTGATTCCAAAATATGGCTCAGGCCTCGAAATTGGGATATTTGGGATATTTAAAAAACTGCAGGGAGGTTTGGGACATATGTGACCAAACGCCGCTTTCAGTACTTCGCATATGTTGGGTATAAAAAGTCGTAATTTCAAACTGCGAATACGTGCAGAGAGCCAGAATTTGGATTCAAAATATGGCTCAGGCCTCGAAATTGGGATATTTTGAAAACTGGAGGGGAGTTTGTGCAAAATGTGACTCTGCCGCTTTCAGTACTTGGCATATGTTGGGTATAAAAAGTCGGATTTTAAAACTGCGACAACGTGCAGAGAGCCTGAATTTGGCTCCAAAATATGGCTCAGGCCACGAAATTGGGATGTTTGGGATATTTTGAAAACTGCAGGGGGGTTTGGGACAAATATGACCAAACGCCGCTTTCAGTACTTGGCAAATGTTCCGTATAAAAAGTCGTAATTTCAAACTGCGAATACGTGCAGAGAGCCAGAATTTGGCTCCAAAAAATGGCTCAGGCCTCGATATTGGGATGTTTGGGATATTTTAAAAACTGCAGGGAGGTTTGGGACAAATGTGACCAAACGCTGCTTTCAGTACTTCGCATATGTTGGGAATAAAAAAGTCGTAATTTCAAACTGAGAATACGTGCAGAGAGTCAGAATTTGGCTCCAAAATATGACTCAGGCCTCGAAATTGGGATGTTTGGGACATTTTGAAAACTGCAGGGGAGTTTGTTCAAAATGTGACTCACTGCCGCTTTCAGTACTTGGCATATGTTGGGTATAAAAAGTCGAAATATTAAGCTGCGAATACATGCAGAGAGCCAGAATTTGGCTCCAAAATATGGCTCAGGCCTCGAAATTGGGATGTTTGGGATATTTTGAAAACTGCAGGGAGTTTGTGCAAAATGTGACTCACTGCCGCATCTAGTACTTGGCATATGTTGGGTATAAAAATTCGTAATATCAAACTGCGAATACGTGAAGAGAGCCAGAATTTGGCTCCAAAATAGGGCTCAGGCCTTGAAATTAGGATATTTGGGATATTTTGAAAACTGCAGTGAGGGTTGGGACAAATGTGACCAAACGCCGCTTTCAGTACTTGGCATATGTTGGGTATAAAAAAGTCGCAATTTCAGACTGCGAATACGTGCAGAGAGCCAGAATTTGGCTCTAAAATATGGCTCAGGCCTCGAAATTGGGATATTTGACATATTTCGAAAACTGCAGGGGAGTTTTTGCAAAATGTGACTCACTGCCGCTTTCAGGACTTGACATATGTTGGGTATAAAAAGTCTTTATTTCAAACTGCGAATACGTGCATAGAGCCAGAATTTTGCTCAGGCCACGAAATTGGGATGTTTGGGATATTTTAAAAACTGCAGGGGGGGTTTGGGACATATATGACCAAACGGCGCTTTCAGTACTTGCCATATGTTCCGTAAAAAAGTCGTAATTTCAAACTGCGAATACGTGCAGAGAGCCAGAATTTGGCTCCAAAATATGGCTCAGGCCTCGGTATTGGGATGTTTGGGATCTTTTGAAAACTGCAGGAAGGTTTGGGACAAATGTGACCAAGCGCCGCTCTCAGTCTTTCGCATATGTTGGGTATAAAAAGTCGTAATTTCAAACTGCGAATAAGTGCAAAGAGCCAGAATTTGGCTCCAAAATACGGCTCAGGCCTCGAAATTGGGATGTTTGGGATATTTTGAAAACTTCAGGGAGGTTTGGGACAAATGTGACCAAACGCCACTTTCAGTACTTGGCTTATGTTGGGTATAAAAAGTTGTAATTTCACACAGCGAAGAAGTGCAGTGACCCAGAATTTGGCTCCAAAATATGGTTCACGCCTCGAAATTGGGAAGTTTGGGATATTTTGAAAACTGCAGGGGAGTTTGTGCAAAATGTGACTCACTGCCGCTTTCAGTACTTGTCATATGTTGGGTATAAAAAAGAGGTAATTTCAAACTGAGAATACGTGCAGAGAGCCAGAATTTGGCACCAAAATATTGCTCAGGCTTCGAAATTGGGATATTTGGCATATTTCGAAAACTGCAGGGGAATTTTTGCAAAATGTGACTCACTGCCGCTTTCAGGACTTGACATATGTTGGGTATAAAAAGTCGTAATTTCAAACTGCGAATACGTGTAAAGAGCCAGAATTTGGCTCCAAAATAGGGCTAAGGACTGGAAATTGGGATGTTTGGGATATCTTGAAAACTTCAGGGAGGTTTGGGACCAATGTGACCAAACGCTGCTTTCAGTCCTTGGCATATGTTGGGTATAAAAAGTTGTAATTTCAATCTGAGAATACGTGCAGAGAGCCGGAATTTGGCACCAAAATATTGCTCAGGCCTCGAAATTGGGATGTTTGGGATATTTTGAAAACTACAGGGGAGTTTGTGCAAAATGTGATTCACTGCCGCTTTCAGTACTTGGCATATGTTGGGTATAAAAAGTCGTAATATCAAATTGCGAATACGTGCAGAGAGCCAGAATTTGGCTCCAAAATATAGCTCAGTCCTCGAAATTAGGATATTAGGGATTTTTTGAAAACCGCAGGGAGGTTTTGGACAAATGTGACCAAACGCCGCTTTCAGTACTTGGCATATGTTTTGTATGAAAGTACGTAATTTCAAACTGCGAATACGTGCAGAGAACCAGAATTTGGATCCAAAATATGGCTCAGGCCTCGAAATTGGGATATTTTGAATATTTTGAAAACTGCAGGGGAGTTTGTTTAAAATGTGACTCTGCCGCTTTCAGTACTTGGCATATGTTGGGTATAAAAAGTCGTAATTTCAAACAGCGAATACGTGCAAAGAGCCAGAATTTGGCTCCAAAATATGGCATCAGGCCTCGAAATTGGGATGTTTGGGATATTTTGAAAACTTCAGGGAGGTTTGAGACATATGTGACCAAACGCCGCTTTCAGTACTTGGCATATGTTGGGTATAAAAAGTTGTAATTTCAAACGGCGAATACGGGCATTGAGCCAGAATTTGGCTCCAAAATATGGTTCAGGCCTCAAAATTATGAAGTTTGGGATATTTTGAAAACTGCAGGGGGGTTTGGGACAAATATTACCAAACGCCGCTTTCAGTACTTGTCATATGTTGGGTATAAAAAAGAGGTAATTTCAAACTGCGAATACGTGCAGAGAGCCAGAATTTGGCACCAAAATATTGCTCAGGCATTGAAATTGGGATGTTTGGGATATTTTGAAAACTACAGGGGAGTTTGTGCAAAATGTGATTCACTGCCGCTTTCAGTACTTGGCATATGTTGGGTATAAAAAGTCGTAATATCAGTCTGCGAATACATGCAGAGAGCCAGAATTTGGCTCAAAAATATGGCTCAGGCCTCGAAATTAGGATTTTAGGGATATTTTGAAAACTGCAAGTAGGTTTGGGACAAATGTGACCCAACGCCGCTTTCAGTACTTGCCATATGTTCCGTATAAAAAGTCGTAATTTCAAACTGCGAATTCGTGCAGAGAGCCAGAATTTGGCTCCAAAATATGGCTCAGGCCTCGGTATTGGGATGTTTTGGATCTTTTGAAAACTGCAAGAAGGTTTGGGACAACCGTGACCAAACGCCGCTCTCAGTCTTTCGCATATGTTGGGTATAAAAAAGTCGTAATTTCAAATTGCGAATACGTGCAGAGAGCCAGAATTTGGCTCCAAAATATGGCTCAGGCCTCGAAATTGGGATGTTTGGGATATTTTGAAAACAGCAAGGGAGTTTGTGCAAAATGTGACTCACTGCCTCTTTCAGAACTTGGCATATGTTGGGTATAAAAAGTCGAAAAATCAAACTGGGAATACGTGCAGAGAGCCAGAATTTGATTCCAAAATATGGCTCAGGCCTCGAAATTGGGATATTTGGGATATTTAAAAAACTGCAGGGAGGTTTGGGACATATGTGACCAAACGCCGCTTTCAGTACTTCGCATATGTTGGGTATAAAAAGTCGTAATTTCAAACTGCGAATACGTGCAGAGAGCCAGAATTTGGATTCAAAATATGGCTCAGGCCTCGAAATTGGGATATTTTGAAAACTGGAGGGGAGTTTGTGCAAAATGTGACTCTGCCGCTTTCAGTACTTGGCATATGTTGGGTATAAAAAGTCGGATTTTAAAACTGCGACAACGTGCAGAGAGCCTGAATTTGGCTCCAAAATATGGCTCAGGCCACGAAATTGGGATGTTTGGGATATTTTGAAAACTGCAGGGGGGTTTGGGACAAATATGACCAAACGCCGCTTTCAGTACTTGGCAAATGTTCCGTATAAAAAGTCGTAATTTCAAACTGCGAATACGTGCAGAGAGTCAGAATTTGGCTCCAAAAAATGGCTCAGGCCTCGATATTGGGATGTTTGGGATATTTTAAAAACTGCAGGGAGGTTTGGGACAAATGTGACCAAACGCTGCTTTCAGTACTTCGCATATGTTGGGAATAAAAAAGTCGTAATTTCAAACTGAGAATACGTGCAGAGAGTCAGAATTTGGCTCCAAAATATGACTCAGGCCTCGAAATTGGGATGTTTGGGACATTTTGAAAACTGCAGGGGAGTTTGTTCAAAATGTGACTCACTGCCGCTTTCAGTACTTGGCATATGTTGGGTATAAAAAGTCGAAATATTAAGCTGCGAATACATGCAGAGAGCCAGAATTTGGCTCCAAAATATGGCTCAGGCCTCGAAATTGGGATGTTTCGGATATTTTGAAAACTGCAGGGAGTTTGTGCAAAATGTGACTCACTGCCGCATCTAGTACTTGGCATATGTTGGGTATAAAAATTCGTAATATCAAACTGCGAATACGTGAAGAGAGCCAGAATTTGGCTCCAAAATAGGGCTCAGGCCTTGAAATTAGGATATTTGGGATATTTTGAAAACTGCAGTGAGGGTTGGGACAAATGTGACCAAACGCCGCTTTCAGTACTTGGCATATGTTGGGTATAAAAAAGTCGCAATTTCAGACTGCGAATACGTGCAGAGAGCCAGAATTTGGCTCTAAAATATGGCTCAGGCCTCGAAATTGGGATATTTGACATATTTCGAAAACTGCAGGGGAGTTTTTGCAAAATGTGACTCACTGCCGCTTTCAGGACTTGACATATGTTGGGTATAAAAAGTCTTTATTTCAAACTGCGAATACGTGCATAGAGCCAGAATTTTGCTCAGGCCACGAAATTGGGATGTTTGGGATATTTTAAAAACTGCAGGGGGGGTTTGGGACAAATATGACCAAACGGCGCTTTCAGTACTTGCCATATGTTCCGTAAAAAAGTCGTAATTTCAAACTGCGAATACGTGCAGAGAGCCAGAATTTGGCTCCAAAATATGGCTCAGGCCTCGGTATTGGGATGTTTGGGATCTTTTGAAAACTGCAGGAAGGTTTGGGACAAATGTGACCAAGCGCCGCTCTCAGTCTTTCGCATATGTTGGGTATAAAAAGTCGTAATTTCAAACTGCGAATAAGTGCAAAGAGACAGAATTTGGCTCCAAAATACGGCTCAGGCCTCGAAATTGGGATGTTTGGGATATTTTGAAAACTTCAGGGAGGTTTGGGACAAATGTGACCAAACGCCACTTTCAGTACTTGGCATATGTTGGGTATAAAAAGTTGTAATTTCAAACAGCGAAGAAGTGCAGTGACCCAGAATTTGGCTCCAAAATATGGTTCACGCCTCGAAATTGGGAAGTTTGGGATATTTTGAAAACTGCAGGGGAGTTTGTGCAAAATGTGACTCACTGCCGCTTTCAGTACTTGTCATATGTTGGGTATAAAAAAGAGGTAATTTCAAACTGAGAATACGTGCAGAGAGCCAGAATTTGGCACCAAAATATTGCTCAGGCCTCGAAATTGGGATATTTGGCATATTTCGAAAACTGCAGGGGAATTTTTGCAAAATGTGACTCACTGCCGCTTTCAGGACTTGACATATGTTGGGTATAAAAAGTCGTAATTTCAAACTGCGAATACGTGTAAAGAGCCAGAATTTGGCTCCAAAATAGGGCTAAGGACTGGAAATTGGGATGTTTGGGATATCTTGAAAACTTCAGGGAGGTTTGGGACAAATGTGACCAAACGCTGCTTTCAGTACTTGGCATATGTTGGGTATAAAAAGTTGTAATTTCAATCTGAGAATACGTGCAGAGAGCCGGAATTTGGCACCAAAATATTGCTCAGGCCTCGAAATTGGGATGTTTGGGATATTTTGAAAACTACAGGGGAGTTTGTGCAAAATGTGATTCACTGCCGCTTTCAGTACTTGGCATATGTTGGGTATAAAAAGTCGTAATATCAAATTGCGAATACGTGCAGAGAGCCAGAATTTGGCTCCAAAATATGGCTCAGTCCTCGAAATTAGGATATTAGGGATTTTTTGAAAACCGCAGGGAGGTTTTGGACAAATGTGACCAAACGCCGCTTTCAGTACTTGGCATATGTTTTGTATGAAAGTACGTAATTTCAAACTGCGAATACGTGCAGAGAGCCAGAATTTGTCTCCAAAATATGGCTCTTGCCTCGAAATTGGGATATTTGGGATATTTTGAAAACTACAGGTAATTTTGTGCAAAATGTGTCTCACTGCCGCTTTCAGTACTTGCCATATGTTGGGTATAAAAAGTCAGAATTTCAAACTGCGAATACGTGCAGAGAGCCTGAATTTGGCTCTAAAATATAACTCAGTCCTCGAAATTTGAATGTTTGGGTTATTTTGAAAACTGCAGAGAGGTTTGGGACAAATGTGACCAAACGCCGATTTCAGTACTTGGTATATGTTGGGTATAAAAAAGTCGCAATTTCAAACTGCGAATACGTGCAGAGAGAGAGAATTTGGCTCCAGAATATGGCTCAGGCCTCGAAATTGGGATATTTGGGATATTTTGAAAATTGCAGGGGAGTTTGTGCAAAATGTTACTCACTGACGCTCTCAGGACTTAGCATATGTTGGGTATAAAAAGTCGTAATTTCCAACTGCGAATACGTGTAGAGATCCCGAATTTGGCTCCAAAATATAACTCAGGCCCAGAAATTGGGATGTTTAAGATATTTTGAAAATTGCAGGGCGGATTGGGAGAAATGTGACCAAATGCCGATTTCAGTACTTGGCATATGTTGAGTATAAAAAAGTCGTAATATCATACTGCGAACACGTGCAGAGAGCCAAAATTTGGCTCCAAAATATGGCTCAGGCCTTGAAATTGGGATATTTGGGTGATTTCGAAAACTGCAAGGGAGTTTGTGCAAAATATCACTCACTGCCGCTTTCAGGACTTGGCATATGTTGGGTATAAAAATTCGTAATTTCAAACTGCGAATACGTGCATAGAGCCAGAATTTGGCTCCAAAATATGGCTCAGGTTTCGAAATTGGGATTTTTGGGATATTTTGAAAACTGCAGGGGGGAGTTTGGGACAAATGTGACCAAACGCCGCTTTCAGTACTTGTCATATGTTGGGTATAAAAATTCATAATTTCAAACTGCGAATACGTGCATAGAGCCCGAATTTGCCTCCAAAATATGGCTCAGGCCTCGAAATTGGGATGTTTGGGATATTTTGAAAACTGCAGGAGAGTTTGTTCAAAATGGTACACAATGCCGCCTTCAGTACTTCGCATATGTTGGGTATAAAAAGTCGTAATTTCAAACTGCTAATACGTGCAGAGAAACAGAATTTGGATCCAAAATATGTCTCAGGCCTCGAAATTGGGATATTTTGAATATTTTGAAAACTGCAGGGGAGTTTGTTCAAAATGTGACTCTGCCGCCTTCAGTACTTGGCATATGTTGGGTATAAAAAGTCGTAATTTCAAACTGCGAATACGTGCAAAAAGCCAGAATTTGGCTCCAAAATATGGCTCAGGCCTCGAAATTGGGATGTTTGGGATATTTTGAAAACTTCAGGGAGGTTTGGGACATATGTGACCAAACGCCGCTTTCAGTACTTGGTATATGTTGGGTATAAAAAGTTGTAATTTCAAACGGCGAAAACGTGCAGTGAGCCAGAATTTGGCTCCAAAATATGGTTCAGGCCTCAAAATTATGAAGTTTGGGATATTTTGAAAACTGCAGGGGGGTTTGGGACAAATATTACCAAACGCCGCTTTCAGTACTTGTCATATGTTGGGTATAAAAAAGAGGTAATTTCAAACTGCGAATACGTGCAGAGAGCCAGAATTTGGCACCAAAATATTGCTCAGGCATTGAAATTGGGATGTTTGGGATATTTTGAAAACTACAGGGGAGTTTGTGCAAAATGTAATTCACTGCCGCTTTCAGTACTTGGCATATGTTGGGTATAAAAAGTCGTAATATCAGTCTGCGAATAGGTGCAGAGAGCCAGAATTTGGCTCAAAAATATGGCTCAGGCCTCGAAATTAGGATTTTAGGGATATTTTGAAAACTGCAAGGAGGTTTGGGACAAATGTGACCAAACGCCGCTTTCAGTACTTGGCATATGTTGGGTATAAAAAGACGTAATTTCAAACTGCGAAAACTTGTAGAGAGCCAGAATTTGGCTCAAAGATATGGCTCAGGCCTCGAAATTGGGATATTTGGGATATTTTGAAAACTGGAGGGAATTTTGTGCAAAATGTGACTCACTGCCGCTTTCAGTACTTTACATATGTTGGGTATAAAATTTTGAATTTCAAACTGCGAATACGTGCAGAGAGCCTGAATTTGGCTCCAAAATATGACTCAGGCCTTGAAATTGGGATGTTTGGGATATTTTGAAAACAGCAGGGGGGGATTAGGCCAAATGTGACCAAACGCCGCTTTTAGTACTTGGCATATGTTGGGTATAAAAAGACGTAATTTCAAACTGCGAATACGTGCAGAGAGCCAGAATTTGGCTGCAAAATATAGCTCAGGCATCGAAATTGGGATATTTGGCATATTTCGAAAACTGCAGGGGAGTTTTTGCAAAATGTGATTCACTGCCGCTTTCAGGACTTGACATATGATGGGTATAAAAAGTCGTAATTTCAAACTGCGAAAACGTGCATAGAGCAAGAATTTTGCTCAGGCTACGAAATTGGGATGTTTGGGATATTTTGAAAACTGCAGAGGGGTTTGGGACAAATATGACCAAACGCCGCTCTCAGTACTTGCCATATGTTCCGTAAAAAAGTCGTAATTTCAAACTGCGAATACGTGCAGAGAGCCAGAATTTGGCTCCAAAATATGGCTCAGGCCTCGGTATTGGGATGTTTGGGATCTTTTGAAAACTGCAGGAAGGTTTGGGACAAATGTGACCAAGCGCCGCTCTCAGTCTTTCGCATATGTTGGGTATAAAAAGTCGTAATTTCAAACTGCGAATAAGTGCAAAGAGCCAGAATTTGGCTCCAAAATACGGCTCAGGCCTCGAAATTGGGATGTTTGGGATATTTTGAAAACTTCAGGGAGGTTTGGGACAAATGTGACCAAACGCCACTTTCAGTACTTGGCATATGTTGGGTATAAAAAGTTGTAATTTCAAACAGCGAAGAAGTGCAGTGACCCAGAATTTGGCTCCAAAATATGGTTCACGCCTCGAAATTGGGATATTTGGGAGTTTGGGATATTTTGAAAACTGCAGGGGAGTTTGTGCAAAATGTGACTCACTGCCGCTTTCAGTACTTGTCATATGTTGGGTATAAAAAAGAGGTAATTTCAAACAGAAATTACGTGCAGAGAGCCAGAATTTGGCACCAAAATATTGCTCAGGCCTCGAAATTGGGATATTTGGCATATTTCGAAAACTGCAGGGGAATTTTTGCAAAATGTGACTCACTGCCGCTTTCAGGACTTGACATATGTTGGGTATAAAAAGTCGTAATTTCAAACTGCGAATACGTGTAAAGAGCCAGAATTTGGCTCCAAAATAGGGCTAAGGACTGGAAATTGGGATGTTTGGGATATCTTGAAAACTTCAGGGAGGTTTGGGACAAATGTGACCAAACGCTGCTTTCAGTACTTGGCATATGTTGGGTATAAAAAGTTGTAATTTCAATCTGAGAATACGTGCAGAGAGCCGGAATTTGGCACCAAAATATTGCTCAGGCCTCGAAATTGGGATGTTTGGGATATTTTGAAAACTACAGGGGAGTTTGTGCAAAATGTGATTCACTGCCGCTTTCAGTACTTGGCATATGTTGGGTATAAAAAGTCGTAATATCAAACTGCGAATACGTGCAGAGAGCCAGAATTTGGCTCCAAAATATGGCTCAGTCCTCGAAATTAGGATATTAGGGATTTTTTGAAAACCGCAGGGAGGTTTTGGACAAATGTGACCAAACGCCGCTTTCAGTACTTGGCATATGTTTTGTATGAAAGTACGTAATTTCAAACTGCGAATACGTGCAGAGAGCCAGAATTTGTCTCCAAAATATGGCTCTTGCCTCGAAATTGGGATATTTGGGATATTTTGAAAACTACAGGTAATTTTGTGCAAAATGTGTCTCACTGCCGCTTTCAGTACTTGCCATATGTTGGGTATAAAAAGTCAGAATTTCAAACTGCGAATACGTGCAGAGAGCCTGAATTTGGCTCTAAAATATAACCCAGTCCTCGAAATTTGAATGTTTGGGTTATTTTGAAAACTGCAGAGAGGTTTGGGACAAATGTGACCAAACGCCGATTTCAGTACTTGGTATATGTTGGGTATAAAAAAGTCGCAATTTCAAACTGCGAATACGTGCAGAGAGAGAGAATTTGGCTCCAGAATATGGCTCAGGCCTCGAAATTGGGATATTTGGGATATTTTGAAAATTGCAGGGGAGTTTGTGCAAAATGTTACTCACTGACGCTCTCAGGACTTAGCATATGTTGGGTATAAAAAGTCGTAATTTCCAACTGCGAATACGTGTAGAGATCCCGAATTTGGCTCCAAAATATAACTCAGGCCCAGAAATTGGGATGTTTAAGATATTTTGAAAATTGCAGGGCGGATTGGGAGAAATGTGACCAAATGCCGATTTCAGTACTTGGCATATGTTGAGTATAAAAAAGTCGTAATATCATACTGCGAACACGTGCAGAGAGCCAAAATTTGGCTCCAAAATATGGCTCAGGCCTTGAAATTGGGATATTTGGGTGATTTCGAAAACTGCAAGGGAGTTTGTGCAAAATATCACTCACTGCCGCTTTCAGGACTTGGCATATGTTGGGTATAAAAATTCGTAATTTCAAACTGCGAATACGTGCATAGAGCCAGAATTTGGCTCCAAAATATGGCTCAGGTTTCGAAATTGGGATTTTTGGGATATTTTGAAAACTGCAGGGGGGAGTTTGGGACAAATGTGACCAAACGCCGCTTTCAGTACTTGTCATATGTTGGGTATAAAAATTCATAATTTCAAACTGCGAATACGTGCATAGAGCCCGAATTTGCCTCCAAAATATGGCTCAGGCCTCGAAATTGGGATGTTTGGGATATTTTGAAAACTGCAGGAGAGTTTGTTCAAAATGGTACACAATGCCGCCTTCAGTACTTCGCATATGTTGGGTATAAAAAGTCGTAATTTCAAACTGCTAATACGTGCAGAGAAACAGAATTTGGATCCAAAATATGTCTCAGGCCTCGAAATTGGGATATTTTGAATATTTTGAAAACTGCAGGGGAGTTTGTTCAAAATGTGACTCTGCCGCCTTCAGTACTTGGCATATGTTGGGTATAAAAAGTCGTAATTTCAAACTGCGAATACGTGCAAAAAGCCAGAATTTGGCTCCAAAATATGGCTCAGGCCTCGAAATTGGGATGTTTGGGATATTTTGAAAACTTCAGGGAGGTTTGGGACATATGTGACCAAACGCCGCTTTCAGTACTTGGTATATGTTGGGTATAAAAAGTTGTAATTTCAAACGGCGAAAACGTGCAGTGAGCCAGAATTTGGCTCCAAAATATGGTTCAGGCCTCAAAATTATGAAGTTTGGGATATTTTGAAAACTGCAGGGGGGTTTGGGACAAATATTACCAAACGCCGCTTTCAGTACTTGTCATATGTTGGGTATAAAAAAGAGGTAATTTCAAACTGCGAATACGTGCAGAGAGCCAGAATTTGGCACCAAAATATTGCTCAGGCATTGAAATTGGGATGTTTGGGATATTTTGAAAACTACAGGGGAGTTTGTGCAAAATGTAATTCACTGCCGCTTTCAGTACTTGGCATATGTTGGGTATAAAAAGTCGTAATATCAGTCTGCGAATAGGTGCAGAGAGCCAGAATTTGGCTCAAAAATATGGCTCAGGCCTCGAAATTAGGATTTTAGGGATATTTTGAAAACTGCAAGGAGGTTTGGGACAAATGTGACCAAACGCCGCTTTCAGTACTTGGCATATGTTGGGTATAAAAAGACGTAATTTCAAACTGCGAAAACTTGTAGAGAGCCAGAATTTGGCTCAAAGATATGGCTCAGGCCTCGAAATTGGGATATTTGGGATATTTTGAAAACTGGAGGGAATTTTGTGCAAAATGTGACTCACTGCCGCTTTCAGTACTTTACATATGTTGGGTATAAAATTTTGAATTTCAAACTGCGAATACGTGCAGAGAGCCTGAATTTGGCTCCAAAATATGACTCAGGCCTTGAAATTGGGATGTTTGGGATATTTTGAAAACAGCAGGGGGGGATTAGGCCAAATGTGACCAAACGCCGCTTTTAGTACTTGGCATATGTTGGGTATAAAAAGACGTAATTTCAAACTGCGAATACGTGCAGAGAGCCAGAATTTGGCTGCAAAATATAGCTCAGGCATCGAAATTGGGATATTTGGCATATTTCGAAAACTGCAGGGGAGTTTTTGCAAAATGTGATTCACTGCCGCTTTCAGGACTTGACATATGATGGGTATAAAAAGTCGTAATTTCAAACTGCGAAAACGTGCATAGAGCAAGAATTTTGCTCAGGCTACGAAATTGGGATGTTTGGGATATTTTGAAAACTGCAGAGGGGTTTGGGACAAATATGACCAAACGCCGCTCTCAGTACTTGCCATATGTTCCGTAAAAAAGTCGTAATTTCAAACTGCGAATACGTGCAGAGAGCCAGAATTTGGCTCCAAAATATGGCTCAGGCCTCGGTATTGGGATGTTTGGGATCTTTTGAAAACTGCAGGAAGGTTTGGGACAAATGTGACCAAGCGCCGCTCTCAGTCTTTCGCATATGTTGGGTATAAAAAGTCGTAATTTCAAACTGCGAATAAGTGCAAAGAGCCAGAATTTGGCTCCAAAATACGGCTCAGGCCTCGAAATTGGGATGTTTGGGATATTTTGAAAACTTCAGGGAGGTTTGGGACAAATGTGACCAAACGCCACTTTCAGTACTTGGCATATGTTGGGTATAAAAAGTTGTAATTTCAAACAGCGAAGAAGTGCAGTGACCCAGAATTTGGCTCCAAAATATGGTTCACGCCTCGAAATTGGGATATTTGGGAGTTTGGGATATTTTGAAAACTGCAGGGGAGTTTGTGCAAAATGTGACTCACTGCCGCTTTCAGTACTTGTCATATGTTGGGTATAAAAAAGAGGTAATTTCAAACAGAAATTACGTGCAGAGAGCCAGAATTTGGCACCAAAATATTGCTCAGGCCTCGAAATTGGGATATTTGGCATATTTCGAAAACTGCAGGGGAATTTTTGCAAAATGTGACTCACTGCCGCTTTCAGGACTTGACATATGTTGGGTATAAAAAGTCGTAATTTCAAACTGCGAATACGTGTAAAGAGCCAGAATTTGGCTCCAAAATAGGGCTAAGGACTGGAAATTGGGATGTTTGGGATATCTTGAAAACTTCAGGGAGGTTTGGGACAAATGTGACCAAACGCTGCTTTCAGTACTTGGCATATGTTGGGTATAAAAAGTTGTAATTTCAATCTGAGAATACGTGCAGAGAGCCGGAATTTGGCACCAAAATATTGCTCAGGCCTCGAAATTGGGATGTTTGGGATATTTTGAAAACTACAGGGGAGTTTGTGCAAAATGTGATTCACTGCCGCTTTCAGTACTTGGCATATGTTGGGTATAAAAAGTCGTAATATCAAACTGCGAATACGTGCAGAGAGCCAGAATTTGGCTCCAAAATATGGCTCAGTCCTCGAAATTAGGATATTAGGGATTTTTTGAAAACCGCAGGGAGGTTTTGGACAAATGTGACCAAACGCCGCTTTCAGTACTTGGCATATGTTTTGTATGAAAGTACGTAATTTCAAACTGCGAATACGTGCAGAGAGCCAGAATTTGTCTCCAAAATATGGCTCTTGCCTCGAAATTGGGATATTTGGGATATTTTGAAAACTACAGGTAATTTTGTGCAAAATGTGTCTCACTGCCGCTTTCAGTACTTGCCATATGTTGGGTATAAAAAGTCAGAATTTCAAACTGCGAATACGTGCAGAGAGCCTGAATTTGGCTCTAAAATATAACCCAGTCCTCGAAATTTGAATGTTTGGGTTATTTTGAAAACTGCAGAGAGGTTTGGGACAAATGTGACCAAACGCCGATTTCAGTACTTGGTATATGTTGGGTATAAAAAAGTCGCAATTTCAAACTGCGAATACGTGCAGAGAGAGAGAATTTGGCTCCAGAATATGGCTCAGGCCTCGAAATTGGGATATTTGGGATATTTTGAAAATTGCAGGGGAGTTTGTGCAAAATGTTACTCACTGACGCTCTCAGGACTTAGCATATGTTGGGTATAAAAAGTCGTAATTTCCAACTGCGAATACGTGTAGAGATCCCGAATTTGGCTCCAAAATATAACTCAGGCCCAGAAATTGGGATGTTTAAGATATTTTGAAAATTGCAGGGCGGATTGGGAGAAATGTGACCAAATGCCGATTTCAGTACTTGGCATATGTTGAGTATAAAAAAGTCGTAATATCATACTGCGAACACGTGCAGAGAGCCAAAATTTGGCTCCAAAATATGGCTCAGGCCTTGAAATTGGGATATTTGGGTGATTTCGAAAACTGCAAGGGAGTTTGTGCAAAATATCACTCACTGCCGCTTTCAGGACTTGGCATATGTTGGGTATAAAAATTCGTAATTTCAAACTGCGAATACGTGCATAGAGCCAGAATTTGGCTCCAAAATATGGCTCAGGTTTCGAAATTGGGATTTTTGGGATATTTTGAAAACTGCAGGGGGGAGTTTGGGACAAATGTGACCAAACGCCGCTTTCAGTACTTGTCATATGTTGGGTATAAAAATTCATAATTTCAAACTGCGAATACGTGCATAGAGCCCGAATTTGCCTCCAAAATATGGCTCAGGCCTCGAAATTGGGATGTTTGGGATATTTTGAAAACTGCAGGAGAGTTTGTTCAAAATGGTACACAATGCCGCCTTCAGTACTTCGCATATGTTGGGTATAAAAAGTCGTAATTTCAAACTGCTAATACGTGCAGAGAAACAGAATTTGGATCCAAAATATGTCTCAGGCCTCGAAATTGGGATATTTTGAATATTTTGAAAACTGCAGGGGAGTTTGTTCAAAATGTGACTCTGCCGCCTTCAGTACTTGGCATATGTTGGGTATAAAAAGTCGTAATTTCAAACTGCGAATACGTGCAAAAAGCCAGAATTTGGCTCCAAAATATGGCTCAGGCCTCGAAATTGGGATGTTTGGGATATTTTGAAAACTTCAGGGAGGTTTGGGACATATGTGACCAAACGCCGCTTTCAGTACTTGGTATATGTTGGGTATAAAAAGTTGTAATTTCAAACGGCGAAAACGTGCAGTGAGCCAGAATTTGGCTCCAAAATATGGTTCAGGCCTCAAAATTATGAAGTTTGGGATATTTTGAAAACTGCAGGGGGGTTTGGGACAAATATTACCAAACGCCGCTTTCAGTACTTGTCATATGTTGGGTATAAAAAAGAGGTAATTTCAAACTGCGAATACGTGCAGAGAGCCAGAATTTGGCACCAAAATATTGCTCAGGCATTGAAATTGGGATGTTTGGGATATTTTGAAAACTACAGGGGAGTTTGTGCAAAATGTGATTCACTGCCGCTTTCAGTACTTGGCATATGTTGGGTATAAAAAGTCGTAATATCAGTCTGCGAATAGGTGCAGAGAGCCAGAATTTGGCTCAAAAATATGGCTCAGGCCTCGAAATTAGGATTTTAGGGATATTTTGAAAACTGCAAGGAGGTTTGGGACAAATGTGACCAAACGCCGCTTTCAGTACTTGGCATATGTTGGGTATAAAAAGACGTAATTTCAAACTGCGAAAACTTGTAGAGAGCCAGAATTTGGCTCAAAGATATGGCTCAGGCCTCGAAATTGGGATATTTGGGATATTTTGAAAACTGGAGGGAATTTTGTGCAAAATGTGACTCACTGCCGCTTTCAGTACTTTACATATGTTGGGTATAAAATTTTGAATTTCAAACTGCGAATACGTGCAGAGAGCCTGAATTTGGCTCCAAAATATGACTCAGGCCTTGAAATTGGGATGTTTGGGATATTTTGAAAACAGCAGGGGGGGATTAGGCCAAATGTGACCAAACGCCGCTTTTAGTACTTGGCATATGTTGGGTATAAAAAGACGTAATTTCAAACTGCGAATACGTGCAGAGAGCCAGAATTTGGCTGCAAAATATAGCTCAGGCATCGAAATTGGGATATTTGGCATATTTCGAAAACTGCAGGGGAGTTTTTGCAAAATGTGATTCACTGCCGCTTTCAGGACTTGACATATGTTGGGTATAAAAAGTCGTAATTTCAAACTGCGAAAACGTGCATAGAGCAAGAATTTTGCTCAGGCTACGAAATTGGGATGTTTGGGATATTTTGAAAACTGCAGAGGGGTTTGGGACAAATATGACCAAACGCCGCTCTCAGTACTTGCCATATCTTCCGTAAAAAAGTCGTAATTTCAAACTGCGAATACGTGCAGAGAGCCAGAATTTGGCTCCAAAATATGGCTCAGGCCTCGGTATTGGGATGTTTGGGATCTTTTGAAAACTGCAGGAAGGTTTGGGACAAATGTGACCAAGTGCCGCTCTCAGTCTTTCGCATATGTTGGGTATAAAAAGTCGTAATTTCAAACTGCGAATAAGTGCAAAGAGCCAGAATTTGGCTCCAAAATACGGCTCAGGCCTCGAAATTGGGATGTTTGGGATATTTTGAAAACTTCAGGGAGGTTTGGGACAAATGTGACCAAACGCCACTTTCAGTACTTGGCATATGTTGGGTATAAAAAGTTGTAATTTCAAACAGCGAAGAAGTGCAGTGACCCAGAATTTGGCTCCAAAATATGGTTCACGCCTCGAAAATGGGATATTTGGGAGTTTGGGATATTTTGAAAACTGCAGGGGAGTTTGTGCAAAATGTGACTCACTGCCGCTTTCAGTACTTGTCATATGTTGGGTATAAAAAAGAGGTAATTTCAAACTGAGATTACGTGCAGAGAGCCAGAATTTGGCACCAAAATATTGCTCAGGCCTCGAAATTGGGATATTTGGCATATTTCGAAAACTGCAGGGGAATTTTTGCAAAATGTGACTCACTGCCGCTTTCAGGACTTGACATATGTTGGGTATAAAAAGTCGTAATTTCAAACTGCGAATACGTGTAAAGAGCCAGAATTTGGCTCCAAAATAGGGCTAAGGACTGGAAATTGGGATGTTTGGGATATCTTGAAAACTTCAGGGAGGTTTGGGACAAATGTGACCAAACGCTGCTTTCAGTACTTGGCATATGTTGGGTATAAAAAGTTGTAATTTCAATCTGAGAATACGTGCAGAGAGCCGGAATTTGGCACCAAAATATTGCTCAGGCCTCGAAATTGGGATGTTTGGGATATTTTGAAAACTACAGGGGAGTTTGTGCAAAATGTGATTCACTGCCGCTTTCAGTACTTGGCATATGTTGGGTATAAAAAGTCGTAATATCAAACTGCGAATACGTGCAGAGAGCCAGAATTTGGCTCCAAAATATGGCTCAGTCCTCGAAATTAGGATATTAGGGATTTTTTGAAAACCGCAGGGAGGTTTTGGACAAATGTGACCAAACGCCGCTTTCAGTACTTGGCATATGTTTTGTATGAAAGTACGTAATTTCAAACTGCGAATACGTGCAGAGAGCCAGAAGTTGTCTCCAAAATATGGCTCTTGCCTCGAAATTGGAATATTTGGGATATTTTGAAAACTACAGGTAATTTTGTGCAAAATGTGTCTCACTGCCGCTTTCAGTACTTGCCATATGTTGGGTATAAAAAGTCTGAATTTCAAACTGCGAATACGTGCAGAGAGCCTGAATTTGGCTCTAAAATATAACTCAGTCCTCGAAATTTGAATGTTTGGGTTATTTTGAAAACTGCAGAGAGGTTTGGGACAAATGTGACCAAACGCCGATTTCAGTACTTGGTATATGTTGGGTATAAAAAAGTCGCAATTTCAAACTGCGAATACGTGCAGAGAGAGAGAATTTGGCTCCAGAATATGGCTCAGGCCTCGAAATTGGGATATTTGGGATATTTTGAAAATTGCAGGGGAGTTTGTGCAAAATGTTACTCACTGACGCTCTCAGGACTTAGCATATGTTGGGTATAAAAAGTCGTAATTTCCAACTGCGAATACGTGTAGAGATCCCGAATTTGGCTCCAAAATATAACTCAGGCCCAGAAATTGGGATGTTTAAGATATTTTGAAAATTGCAGGGCGGATTGGGAGAAATGTGACCAAATGCCGATTTCAGTACTTGGCATATGTTGAGTATAAAAAAGTCGTAATATCATACTGCGAACACGTGCAGAGAGCCAAAATTTGGCTCCAAAATATGGCTCAGGTTTCGAAATTGGGATTTTTGGGATATTTTGAAAACTGCAGGGGGGAGTTTGGGACAAATGTGACCAAACGCCGCTTTCAGTACTTGTCATATGTTGGGTATAAAAATTCATAATTTCAAACTGCGAATACGTGCATAGAGCCCGAATTTGCCTCCAAAATATGGCTCAGGCCTCGAAATTGGGATGTTTGGGATATTTTGAAAACTGCAGGAGAGTTTGTTCAAAATGGTACACAATGCCACCTTCAGTACTTCGCATATGTTGGGTATAAAAAGTCGTAATTTCAAACTGCTAATACGTGCAGAGAAACAGAATTTGGATCCAAAATATGTCTCAGGCCTCGAAATTGGGATATTTTGAATATTTTGAAAACTGCAGGGGAGTTTGTTCAAAATGTGACTCTGCCGCTTTCAGTACTTGGCATATGTTGGGTATAAAAAGTCGTAATTTCAAACTGCGAATACGTGCAAAGAGCCAGAATTTGGCTCCAAAATATGGCTCAGGCCTCGAAATTGGGATGTTTGGGATATTTTGAAAACTTCAGGGAGGTTTGGGACATATGTGACCAAACGCCGCTTTCAGTACTTGGTATATGTTGGGTATAAAAAGTTGTAATTTCAAACGGCGAAAACGTGCAGTGAGCCAGAATTTGGCTCCAAAATATGGTTCAGGCCTCAAAATTATGAAGTTTGGGATATTTTGAAAACTGCAGGGGGGTTTGGGACAAATATTACCAAACGCCGCTCTCAGTACTTGTCATATGTTGGGTATAAAAAAGAGGTAATTTCAAACTGCGAATACGTGCAGAGAGCCAGAATTTGGCACCAAAATATTGCTCAGGCATTGAAATTGGGATGTTTGGGATATTTTGAAAACTACAGGGGAGTTTGTGCAAAATGTGATTCACTGCCGCTTTCAGTACTTGGCATATGTTGGGTATAAAAAGTCGTAATATCAGTCTGCGAATAGGTGCAGAGAGCCAGAATTTGGCTCAAAAATATGGCTCAGGCATCGAAATTAGGATTTTAGGGATATTTTGAGAACTGCAAGGAGGTTTGGGACAAATGTGACCAAACGCCGCTTTCAGTACTTGGCATATGTTGGGTATAAAAAGACGTAATTTCAAACTGCGAAAACTTGTAGAGAGCCAGAATTTGGCTCAAAGATTTGGCTCAGGCCTCGAAATTGGGATATTTGGGATATTTTGAAAACTGGAGGGAATTTTGTGCAAAATGTGACTCACTGCCGCTTTCAGTACTTTACATATGTTGGGTATAAAAAGTTTGAATTTCAAACTGCGAATACGTGCAGAGAGCCTGAATTTGGCTCCAAAATATGACTCAGGCCTTGAAATTGGGATGTTTGGGATATTTTGAAAACAGCAGGGGGGGATTAGGCCAAATGTGACCAAACGCCGCTTTCAGTAATTGGCATATGTTGGGTATAAAAAGACGTAATTTCAAACTGCGAATACGTGCAGAGAGCCAGAATTTGGCTGCAAAATATAGCTCAGGCATCGAAATTGGGATATTTGGCATATTTCGAAAACTGCAGGGGAGTTTTTGCGAAATGTGACTCACTGCCGCTTTCAGGACTTGACATATGTTGGGTATAAAAAGTCGTAATTTCAAACTGCGAAAACGTGCATAGAGCAAGAATTTTGCTCAGGCTACGAAATTGGGATGTTTGGGATATTTTGAAAACTGCAGAGGGGTTTGGGACAAATATGACCAAACGCCGCTCTCAGTACTTGCCATATGTTCCGTATAAAAAGTCGTAATTTCAAACTGCGAATTCGTGCAGAGAGCCAGAATTTGGCTCCAAAATATGGCTCAGGCCTCGGTATTGGGATGTTTTGGATCTTTTGAAAACTGCAGGAAGGTTTGGGACAAACGTGACCAAACGCCGCTCTCAGTCTTTCGCATATGTTGGGTATAAAAAAGTCGTAATTTCAAATTGCGAATACGTGCAGAGAGTCAGAATTTGGCTCCAAAATATGGCATAGGCCTCGAAATTGGGATGTTTGGGACATTTTGAAAACAGCAAGGGAGTTTGTGCAAAATGTGACTCACTGCCTCTTTCAGTACTTGGCATATGTTGGGTATAAAAAGTCGAAATATCAAACTGGGAATACGTGCAGAGAGCCAGAATTTGTTTCTAAAATATGGCTCAGGCCTCGAAATTGGGATATTTGGGATATTTAAAAAACTGCAGGGAGGTTTGGGACATATCCCAGCAAACACAAATCATCTACACAACGTTCGCCTATCTCTTGCCATAGGTGTGGGAATGATTTGCATTGAGAATGGTGCAGGAGAGCCTTTGAGAAACTTTTACTCAAAAAATCCAAACACAAAGGTTTAATTATAAATTGTTTTTCTACAATTATTTTCTTCCAAATGTAAAACAAATAGTTTTTACATGTTTAAATATAAAATTTATGGTGTTTTTTTGTAAAATTCATTAATAAATTGTGAATGATATATATTGGCTGAGTGAAACCTTTATAATCCATTTAGTTATAATTTGAACAGAAAAAAGTATTTTTCCAAATTTTCTAAAAATTGCTCTTTTTAACACAATTTGACTCCTTATACATTCCACTAAACACTATATCATGTTTAAATATATAATTTTATGTATTATTCTCTAAAATAATTTATATAAATTATATAAGTTGCTGGAAAGTGGTGTTAAGGATTTTGAAAACATTTTGTTGTGTTAATATGTTCTTATTAACTATGTCTCAAGTTCACAGTTTATCAAACAAGAATATTAACATTCGTCAACTCTTAAAATCTTATATGTTATCTTGCTGGTGCAAAAAAGGGTGAATCTTTAGGAACAGCTATAGTATCTATATATCACAAATGGTGTTTTCCCTAACTCAAACAATGTAGGGTTTATTATTCTACACATATTTCTAATGACTCTTAGATGTTTACATTCTCTGAAGTATAATTGTGAAGGCTGTGTCCATCACTCTCAACACAGATTCTTAAACTCGTCTCTGCAGGTTCAACTATATAATTAGTTTCCATTTTGAATTTCCATGGACATTTGTATCCAAAATGAAACCAATGTGGTTTCCTTCAGCGCCTTCAGCCAGCACATTTGCTCATTCATTTCCACAGATTCCAACAAGGTAGGGGATTTACAGAAATTTGTATATTCATATTGTTATATATTAAAAATATGAATGCAGTTCAATATGATAAGACAAATACATGAGTTTATGATAAATTCGTTTTCTGTGATATACCATTGATATGCTCTTTTTTTCTTTAAACGGCAGACTAAACTAAAGTGCTCACATCAACAGATTTGATGTATAAATGGTCAACGCTCAACAGAGTTAGTATAAATGTATTAGTATAAATCTTACTTGTCTCATTGTTAATTCACATTCAATGTCAACTTGTGGTTTTGATGTGGCACGTTTGGCCAAGACACCCCACCCCATTATGCACCCCATACCCATCTTGTGGGCGGTTGTGGAAAGGGTTACAGAGGCACATAATGGGCTCAGGGACTGAACCCCACAATTCATTTAGCTAAGCAAGTTACAATCTTGATGAGCTAGTTACAAAATTCAATATAAGTCATCACATCAACAATGGGTTCGAGATCGACCTCAAGTACAGGTTCTAAATTAAGCAACTGACATATGTGGAGAGCTAGTATCAAAATTTATATGTTTGTCCTGCACACCGTCCCCCATCCAGTGGGCAGCGGTGGATAGGTTACAATCACTTAGTTGTTATCTACAGTTAGCAAACTGGGGATATTTGGCTAAAATTTCTGGTAGCAGATCATTTTGAATGAAATATTGACACATCGCTGGAACATTGGTTATAGAATTGTCTCTAAATTCATGTATCTTTTCGCACTCCATCACATAGTGACGGAGGGTGTGCGAATAATTTTGTTGACACAGTTTACATTTGGTCAGGTCTACATCAGCAGATAATGAGAATTCCCAGAGATACTTGTAACCGAGTCTAAGCCGAGCAGTAGTAACATCTAGAAGTCTGCTGATTTTATTGGATGATCCATAGATGTGTGGCTCCTCTTGTATGATATGTATGATAGATGGAATTACTAGTTCCAGTTTCTAGGCAGGCGATGAGTACTCACAATAACCTTAATTAAGCGTCAAAACAAAAATGTGTATACTCTTTTTACTCTCCTGACCTTAGTTCTCGAGCTATGTATTTCATTTTGGTACCAACGTGTTCGCAATAACATTCTCTAGAAGAAAATCAGCAAAAACGGTCACCAAAAGTTATATGAATACCAGCACCCAATAAATACCTACGTAGATGACTCGCCGTGAGTGCCCAAGAGCAACAAAATGTTTTTACTCTTGGGATTGTTATCACTTCCACACTTGTCCTACAGCGTTAATTTTGGTATCAATGTACTCGCAATGAAATTCCCAACACGGTGATATGAATATAAACGTAGAATAATGGTCGCTGCCCACCCGCAAGAGTGTGGGAAGTGGCGGAACTGTTACCCAGTATTGGTGACAAGACGACACATGGGCGATACAGTGCTTTGAAAGTTTATAATTATATCACTGTCCTGACATTATTATTGTATGTACGTCATTCATTTTTGTGCCAATGTTTTCGCAATAGAATGTTCTATGAGCCCGTAGGTAAAAAAGAGCAACAAAGCGTAAGATAGAATAGCACCATATATAAAACAACGCTGGTACATATCAGTGAGCGTCAAACACGCACGAAATGTGTGTGTTTGATGGTGGTCAAACGATGTTTGATGTGTTTGATCAGGTGATGTCCTGATCCGCATAATTAAAGTATGAATTATGTTGAGAAAAAATAAGAAAAAAGGGAAAAAACAGGGGTGGGAGAAACATGACAGAAAAAGAGTAAAAATACAATTTGGTCAACAAAACAGCATTGTTTAAAATAAAAGATATGGATTGACATTTTGGGGGTTAGGTTGGTAGGTCTTTCTTCATATGACAGGTTAACAGGTAGAACAAAGATTACCATTTATATATGGATAACTATTATAAGTCGGTTTGAATGAGTGAATTGCTGCTTGAAGATAGGTATATACACCTGTGGTACTATCAGATTGCATCGTGGTGAGCCTAAAACCCTTCAGATCCAAGCAAAGGGTAAAATGCCAGCAGATACAATTGCGAACACATTGATACCAAAATGAAAGACATATGACGAGAATTGAGGTAACCAAAGTGAAAAGAGTGTTCACATTACATTGCACTAGAGTGCTCCCGGGTTACTTTCTCTCACTTTCTCTGTTTTGTGCGGATGGTACACCTTGCTTTTGGAGTTTATATGCATTTAAACCTGTAGATAATTCTATTGCTAACACATTGATACCAAAATGAAAGACCTAGGATGACAATTGGGGTGACCAAAATGAAAAGAGTGTATACATTTTATCGCTCTTGTGCGCTCCCTGGTAACACACTCTCGCTTACTCTGTTTGTTGCGGATGGTAAGCCGGGCTTTTGGAGTTTATATGCCTTTAGTCCTGTAGAGAATTCTATTGCGAACACATTGATGCCAAATTGAAAAAACGAGGATGAGAATTGAGGTAACAAAGTTGAAAAGGGTATACACTTTTCAGTATTATCACGCTCTCTAATGTAATGAGAGTTGCCTGAGGGTGGCTCAGCTTTCTTTTTCTGGTACCCTTGGCCTACATTCATCTTGTCGGCGGGTGGAGCGCGCTGCTGTCTTTGACATTATATGCACATAGTTCTGTTGGGAATTCTATTGCGAACGCATTGATACCAAAATGAAAGACATAGGACGAGAATTAAGGTGACAAAGTTGAAAAGAGTATACACTTTTCAGTATTTCCGCGCACTACCTGGGAATGTCCAAACAAAAATGGAGAGAGTGGAGGGGTAACTTGCCCAAAACGCGAAAGTGTTTGGGGAGATTAACTTTCGTTCAATACTATTATGCAAAAGGAGCCACACATCTATGGTTCATCCAATAAAATCAGCAGACTTCTAGATGTTACTACTGCTCGGCTTAGACTCGGTTACAAGTATTTCTGGGAATTCTCATTATCTGCCGATGTAGACCTGACCAAATGTTAACTGTCAACAAAATTATTTGCACACCCCTTCGTCACTATGTGATAGTGAATTCAGAGACAATTCTATAACCAATGTACCAACGATGTGTCAATATTTCATTCAAAATGATCTGGTACCAGAAATTTTAGCCAAATATCCCCAGTTTGCTAACTGTAAGTAGTAACTAAGTGATTGTAACCTATCCACCGCTGCCCACTGGATGGGGAGCGGTGTGCAGGACAAACATATCAATTGTGACACTAGCTCTCCACATATGTCAGTTGCTTAATTTAGAAACTGTACTTGTGATCGATCTCGAACCTATTGTTGATGTGACGACTTATACTGAATTTTGTAACTAGCTCATCAAGATTGTAACTTGCTTAGCTAAATGAATTGTTGGGTTCAGTCCCTGAGCCCATTATGTGCCTCTGCAACCCTTTCCACTACCGCCCACAAGATGGGTATGGGGTGCATAATAAATGAACTAAACTAACTTTAAGGCATCCTGAAAGAAAGCTTGGAGGGCTTGAAAAATTGCAGAACGAAGCCTTGAGGATAATCCTTGGGTGCCTTCGTACCACAAAGATACTTAATATGAGAAAGGAACTTAATATTCCGAGCGTTGTTTATCGTGTTACTGAAAATAACTGTCAAATTGGTATAAAAATGCTTAGGCTAGCTCATCCTAACCCTTGCACAGAAGCCCTCCAGAATTTCTTTATTGAATGTAAACATTGTTTCAAATAGATAAATAAAATTGGAACTGAACTCAGAAAGTATCAGATTTATAATTTGTACCAAGAGAGACAACAATAGCACTTTCCTGCACTGTAGGAAATTACACCCTTTTCAATTTTAATCCCTCCCTTTCCATCAAAGGAGCAAATTAGAGATCAGTCCCAGCTTTGTCTTGAGGCAAAGCTCAACGTCTTAAGCCATACTGATGCTCTGTCCACAGAGCATTCTCTCTCTCAAATCATATACACTGAAGGTTTCCTACAGCGCCCAACGGGTGCAGCTGGAAGTGCAGTTGTCCTGGCAATAGGATATGACTTATATTTTGAGTGGGGAGTCCGTATAAACAACTGGGCCTCTACCCTTCAGACTGAACTATTTGCCTTGCTCCTTGCACTGAAATGTGTACAAGTATCCAAACTTGATACATTAGTTGTAAGTGACTCTTTATCATCCTTAATTGCTCTCAACTCTTTAAGACATAACTGTAACATGCTTGTGTCTGAAGCTAGACACAAATACAATAACAACTTGAGGAACCTTATCATAAACAATAATCTCAACAAAAATCACATAGTTCTCAGAGGTGATTTCAATATTGACCTAGGGCTACAAAATAACCCTCAAGTAGACTGTTTCCTCAACAGCATGAATTCCTGTATGCTCATCCCCGCAATCACCAGGCCCACCCGAGTCACTCAAACATCTGCGACTATCCTGGATCACTGATGGACCAACATAACAGCTCCTCTTACATCAAGTATAATCACTGACAGAACAACTGACCACTATCCTACCTTCCTTGTAGCGAACATGGCCATAACACCACCAGGTAACAAGAAAATTACCTTTAGGTTACAATGTGAAGCGGCAATAGGCAATCTCACAAATGCCCTCCACAATGTAAACTGGGAATCTAAATTTATCAATACACAGGATAATAATTCGTTAACTAGCCTCTTTCCAAAATTTAAAGCCTTTACAATACTTATTGTCCTCTCCTCACCAAGCAAGTAACTGGCAAAAAGGTTAAATAATCCCTGGCTCACTAATGGCATACTTAAAGCAATCGACAAGAAACATGAATATGAAAAAAAAACTTAGGATTGGCCTAGTTGGAAAAGAAGTAGTTAAGAGGTATTCATCAGTGCTTACCAGTATAATAAGAGCAAAGCGTTCCTATTACGAGAATAGATTCAAAGAAGCAAAAGGCAACATAAAAAGCACATGGAGAGCCATCTCTACCATCCTAGGAGCTAAACAACATTCACATAATAAGATAAAAATCTCCAAGGATGGTTATACACCTGCAACAGATCTTGAAACAGCAACTGAATTTAATAGCTTCTTTTCATCGTTTGGTGCTCACCTTGCCCGAAAAATCCCAGAGACTCAGACATATGTTACCACATATCTTTCACGCAGCTATCCAAACTCTCTTCTCCTCTCTCCGGTCAGCCCTACAGATGTTGTGTCCATCATTCACTCGCTAAAAACCAAAGCTGGGAACATTAGTGAAATACCATCGATGGTACACAGGCGTGCCTCCCATGCCCTTGCACCATCCATAGCACTGCTGTTCAATAAATCCCTAGAGTGTCATACCTTCCCTGATATCCTTAAAAAAGCAAGAGTAACGCCAGTTCATAAAGGAGGTAACACGGCAGACATAAATAATTACAGACCCATATCGAATCTACCTATATTATCAAAATTATTTTTTTTTTTTTTACAAACAGCTCTACTCCAATCTTGTAAAATTCAATATACTAAGTCCCTGTCAGTTTGGCTTCCGCTCCCAAAAGAGTACCAATGATGCTATTGTTAGTCTGCTTGACTTAATCTTCTCAGCCCTTGACAAAAGTGAGTTTCCAATTGAACTCTTCATCGGCCTGAGAAAGGCCTTTGATACTGTTAACCATAACTACCTCTTACTTAAATTCCACCATTATGGAATCCGTGGCCTTGCCCTAAACTATATCCGATCCTATCTTAGTAACAGACACCAATATGAAGCCATCAATGATATAACCTCTCCCACTCTACCACTTAATTACCGTAAAGGTGCCACAGAGCAGCATCCTAGGACCCTCCTGTTTCTTATATACATCAATGATCTCCCTAATGTCTCTAACATACTTAAACCTATATTGTTGGCTGATGATACTACTCATCTACTCTGACCCCAACCCACTCCTGTTAAATAATGTTGTAAACAATTAATTAAAAAAAGTCTACTTGTGGATGTCAACCAACAAACCTCACACAAAACATAGAAAAGACCTACTATATCTTATTTGGAAACAAATCAACAAATGCAATTCAGCTTCAGATAGATAATGTAAACATTAGCAATAAAAATGATGGAAAGTTTCTTAGCCTATACTTAGACAAGAGACTCAACTTCCGCACCCATATACAACACATAACTAAAAAGGTTTCTAAAACAGTTGGTATACTGTTTAAGATCAGATATTATGTACCCTACTCTGCTCTCCTCTCACTCTATTATGCACTTATCTATCCCTATCATTCTTATGGCGTTTGTGCTTGGGGTTCAACCTCTGCAAACTACCTCAAGCCCATCATCATCCAGTAAAAATCTGCTATCAGGACAATAAATAACTCTACCTTCAGACAACACACAGCTCCCTTGTTCAAATCCTTAAACATGCTAAACAAATTCACTCCATACATTCTCCTGTGTAAATTACGTTTATAAAGCCCTTTTTCTAACTGCAAACCCTGTTCTGAAACTCTTCCTGGACAGATGTAATAGAACACATGGCCACGTCCCCACCAGACATAAATATCTCTTTGATATCCCCAGAGTCAAACTTAATCTATGTAAACACTCTATGTAAATAAAGGGACCTAGTCTATGGAACTCACTCCCTTATAATGATTTGAAAAGCTGTCCAACTTCTGCCATATTCAAAAATAAAACCAAAAAGTACCTGTAGTACTTTTTAAGTACGAGGGAGTAATGCGCAAAGCGTCCCTCACCTGTGACGTCACAGCGTCACCTGACGCCATATCAACACATCGGCCATTTTGTCGTCAGTTCAGTCATGGCGAGGACTAACCCTTCATGCAAACTGCACCTACTATCAAGAAGAAGAAGATTTTGTGTTCCACCGATAGTATTATCGTAAGTAAGCACTTATATTTTATATTTTATTAAATTAATTGATTCTATTTTTCTGTAATAAAGGTCCAAAGGGTTGTTAAGGAACGGGTGTAGCGATACCGACGCTCAGTGCGCTCAACTCACACCAAAGTATCACCTGTGTAGCTTCTGTAATTAGTGTTAATTAGTTATGCTATAAGATAATGAAGCGAGTATAAGATTAACGCAAAGCAAAGGTATATTCACAATAGTCGTCTCTATTACTAATGAGACTATTGCAGATGAAGGTATCTTTGTAAGATATTGCTATGCCACCTCCTTTTTTTATTAGGCCTGCAGTTGTGAATGGCTTTATTATCACCTTCATTGTATTATCACCTGACCTAATGCGGGTATAAAATCAACTAATATATATATATATATATATATATATATATATATATATATATATATATATATATATATATATATATATATATATATATATATATATTCAAAATTCGTCAGTGTACTACATTTTTGTTGTTGCTTTTAGGTGATGCTTTTAACCAGTGTACGTGGGTCTGATTGTGCAACCACAGTTCGAAGAATAATGAAGATATGAACAAACGGCCTGTGGTCACTATACAGTCTGGAAGGGCAAAAGAAGAAATTGGCATTTCTACAAAAACAAGAACTATATAATGTTATTTTAAGTAAGTAACCAAAAAATTAAATAATTTTTTTAAAGTTTAAAATTCACTTAAAAATGTAAATTTTAAGTTAAAAAATTTTAACCAAAAAACTTGATATTTTTCATATTTGGAACCATTCCATAATCCCAAGCATAAATGATTATATTTCTATCACTTGCTCTTAAGATTGTTTCATTTAATAGAGGTTGGGCATAATTGTTCTCTGCTGCTAATAGAACTGACTGACTTAGCTATAGGAAAATGTAAAATTAATTGGTTTATCCATTACAGTATTTTGCAGTTTATTTCATGATCCTGTGCTTAATACTTGCATAAATAGTAGATTACAAAATGCATTTTTATATCATTAGTATTGAATAATAATAATGCAAATAATTGACTTATAAATGATGTACAATTAATTGGTAGGTGATATTATATTATTAATATTTTTTCATTCTTGCAAAGCCTTAACAAAGTCATTAACATGTTAATATAAACTTGATCACCTTCCACTTATTTTCTCATGTGCTACCTACATGTACAAAACCTTATTCCTAAATGCATATTTTGTTCTGAAACTTGTCCTTTATATGTTGTGTATCACCATCTCTGGAGAGTTTTATCTGATTGATGTATAAATTACTTTTAATTTTACAGAATATTATTGTTATACTGAATTTATTATTATATAAATAACTTAATTTTACAGAATCATCTATCAACGCACATCCACAAGTTGAGGAGGAGGATGTGACCTTCCAGATGTCTGAAGTACTGAAACAGGCACCAAACAGGCCTGGTGGATCTAGGTACAAGGTAAAATAATTTAATTTTTTTTTTTTTTTTTTTTTACTAATTGTCCGATATATATATATATATATATATATATATATATATATATATATATATATATATATATATATATATATATATATATATATATATATATGTGTCGTACCTAGTAGCCAGAACGCGCATCTCAGCCTACTATGCAAGGCCCGATTTGCCTAATAAGCCAAGTTTTCTTGAATTAATGTTTTTTCGACTACCTAACCTAACATTTTCAGCTACCTAACCTAACCTATAAAGATAGGTTAGGTTCGGTCATATATCTCTATAGTTTAGTAGCTCTGTGCACGTCAGGTGCTGTTTAATATACAGACCTACTCCTCCATTTGACCTAGTTTCTCTATCACATCTATATCACTTTGTGCTTTAGCCCTGGTGGAGCTTGGTCCACCAGGCTGTTGTTTGGAGTGGCCCGCAGATCCACATACAGTCTGCATATGATATACAGTCTGTTGATCAATTAAACTACAGTAGTTAGTTTTTATCATCCGAATGCACCAATATGTGTTCATTCTTCCCAGATGAAGGAACTAGGTAATATTCATCATCTGAATGCACCATCTGATGCTTTAACACACTCATGATACACGAGAGGTTTAAAAAACTTTTAAAACTTTTAAAACTTTTTGACCTATGTATTTAAAAGCAATTCTAAAGTTAAAAAGTGTAGCATAGGCCCCTCGCAGAATGTTCTTAATATGATCCTCAGGTTATAGTTTTCTATCTAAAACCACCCCTAGATCTCTTTCTTGATCAGAATTCTTTATAGATCTCAGTGGCTCGATCATAGAAACTGCTCTAAATCCTTGTTGGCCTGGATTGTGGAGGTCATTGGTCTCTATAAAACTAGTAATCTGACTCCTGATCACTCTTAAATAATTTTATTATGTGGGATGTTAGTGCAACTGGTCTATAATTCTTTGCCAATGCTTGTGTTGTGTTGTGTTGTTTTGGTAGTGATGTGCAATGTGTTGTTTTGGTAGTGATTCGTCCAGTTCTGGTAGTAGTGCGGTTGTTGTGTAGTGTAGTACTTGTGTGCTTGTTAATGACTTGTATTCCAGTCTTGTGGGTATCTCCTTTCCCCTACGGGCCAACTGCTTTGTTCTTACCTAGCATTTTGCTTTGTTTGGGTATGAATGTTTGTGTGCCGTATATTTTGCAAAATTTGCCATATATCTCATTATTTACTCCTCTGCCTAGCAACAAGTCTGTCTAATTATACTCATTAACTGTTTTTCAAAGTTCCCCATAGTGTCCTTTATTGAAATCGAGTTCATGAACCGTTTCAATGTTCTTATTTTCTTCTAGATTATATCTTAAAGTATATTTAAATGTTATTGTTATTATTGTTATTAAATGTTATTGTGACATTGCATTGCAATTGAGCTATGTTGTTTACCATACCGTTCATTTCGTGAGTATAAGTATAGATGCCACACTTGTGACAGGTAAAACCATGCCTTTTTTGAAAAACAGCACCGTCTGTTGCACGTAAGAGCAACCCACACTATATTATGTTGCGATATTATTTCAATATTTCCGATTGTATTGATAATTTGAATTTTCATAGATTTCAATTTATTTTCATTTCGATTTAATAATTTTGTGTGACATTGCATTGAAATTGAGCTGTGTTGTTTACCATACTGTTCATTTCATGAGTATAGTTTATTTTTTTATTTTTTTCATTTCATTTTTTTAGCTGTTCTTATTTTTCAGTGATGGGAATATCAGATCATTTGATGTTCCCAATTTTCTGATGGAAGCATCAGACCATTATAGAATGCATCGGATGAGGTAGTTTGGAATGGTGGGGAGGACGAGAGGGGGGTATGGTGGGGAAGACGAGGGGACAGAGGAGAGGGTAATGGTGGGGAGGACGAGGGGACTGGGGAGTTGGGGATGGTGGGGACAGGGGAATGCTGGGGAGGACAAAGGGACAGGTGAATGGGAGATGGTGGGGGAGGAAGAAGGACAGGGGAGGGGAAAATGGTAAAGAGGACGATGGGACAGGGAAGTGGGAATAGTGGGGATGATGTGGGGACAGGGAAGTGGGAAGGACGAGAGGACTGTGGAATGGGGAATAGCAAAGTGAATTATAATTATATATATTAATTAATTCTTATAAATTTCCAGAAGCCTGTATCAACACCCACACTAATGCAACTGAAAGAGATGTTGAGACAAGTATTGCTGATATGTTGAAGAACGCCCCAAACAAACTCGGTGGAAACAGATACAAGGTAAAGTTTGCCAATTTGCTGTAGTCTAATTCAATTTCTTTTTAGTAATCTTCGAGAACATTTATGCTATGAATAAGATAAAATAATGTAACTGATTTTGATTTATTTACTATTTATTATTTATTTACCGTTATTAGTATAATAGATCTCGTAATAATTTTGCAAAAATAATGGCATTTACTATTTTAAAAAGCTCGGGTGCAGGGGGGGGGGGTTATGTAAAAGCCTGGTTTGTGCCTCGGAGAGGCAATGGGATCCAGTAAGATCGTCCTTCCTTTCCTCCCTAGAATCTGGATGTAGCAGGTGCTCAATTGTCAAAAGTGAAAAATTGGTTTTGTCTTCCGAATGCACCATTTCTGTAAATTTGCTAATAATCTTTTAAAAATAGTAAATGCCATTATTTTTGCAAAATTATTACGAGATCTATTATACTAATAACGGTTTGATAAAATACAGTAGACTGCCTACTGGATAATAGTTCCAGTCCACCTGTAGACAGGGATCTCACATCAGCTTGTATATTATACAAGGATAAGATTTGATTTACTTTTGTATTTATATGCATATATGCATTTATATGCATTATTCTCTAGAATAATAGATCTCGTAATAATTTTGCAAAAATAGTGGCATTTACTATTTTAAAAAGCTCGGGTGCAGGGGGGGGGGGTTTGTGTAAAAGCCTGGTTTGTGCCTCGGAGAGGCTATGGGATCCAGTAAGATCGTCCTTCCTTTCCTCCCTAGAATCTGGATGTAGCAGGTGCTCAATTGTCAAAAGTGAAAAATTGGTTTTGTCTTCCGAATGCACCATTTCTGTAAATTTGCTAATAATCTTTTAAAAATAGTAAATGCCATTATTTTTGCAAAATTATTACGAGATCTATTATACTAATAACGGTTTGATAAAATACAGTAGACTGCCTACTGGATAATAGTTCCAGTCCACCTGTAGACAGGGATCTCACATCAGCTTGTATATTATACAAGGATAAGATTTGATTTACTTTTGTATTTATATGCATATATGCATTTATATGCATTATTCTCTAGAATAATAGATCTCGTAATAATTTTGCAAAAATAGTGGCATTTACTATTTTAAAAAGCTCGGGTGCAGGGGGGGGGGGTTTGTGTAAAAGCCTGGTTTGTGCCTCGGAGAGGCTATGGGATCCAGTAAGATCGTCCTTCCTTTCCTCCCTAGAATCTGGATGTAGCAGGTGCTCAATTGTCAAAAGTGAAAAATTGGTTTTGTCTTCCGAATGCACCATTTCTGTAAATTTGCTAATAATCTTTTAAAAATAGTAAATGCCATTATTTTTGCAAAATTATTACGAGATCTATTATACTAATAACGGTTTGATAAAATACAGTAGACTGCCTACTGGTTTTACCTTTAATAAGGTTTGATACAGATGATTATGATTATGGTTTTGGCATAATGGAATACATGATGAAGGAATTATCAAAATTGACATTTTTATCAGGGGATATCCTGAATATTGTCAAAATGACGGAAACCCATATGTCAAAAACACATGGAGATATACCAATCCTGGAAGACATTCTTCCATCCCCACTTGAAACTGTTGAGCAGGTGGAAAGTCTGTCACATGAGCTAAAAGTTAACAGTGAATATAAAAAGAGTATGGTAAGTGTTGCTTAATTCTTTTAGCCTGAGTATGGTAAGTGTTGCTGAATTTTTTTAGCCTTGTACATATGTCTTTTGATTAGTTTTTTTGCAGATGAAGGAAGGTGGGGTGGCACATAATTGATTGTTCAGTGTTATGTTTAAGGTACAAATAAAACAAAAGCAAAAGTTACTCAAATTCGTTGATTTTTGTAATAGTTAAGAAGGAAAATATTTTAATGCTATTTATTTAATACAGTTGGAAATTAGAAAATCTAATGTTGAGATTGAAAGATATATATTATTCTCTATTACCTTACAGCTTATGCATTATTTTAACAGGTCCAGACGCTGTCTCAAATGGGCGGTGCAAGCTGTGGAGACACAGTGAGACGAATGATGAGGAGGATAGGGACCTATGGGGTCTGGTCTCAGTATTCACTCGTTGGGCGCAAGAGGAAACGTGTCTTCAAAACCTTGGATATTTGTAATGTAATAATAAGTACGTAAATTTGACATTTTTTTGGATTATATATATGTCTGCATGTATTATGTATTATACTTGCATGCTTGTTAATGACTTGTATTCTAGTCTTGTGGGTATCTCCTTTCTCCTACGGGCCAAATGCTTTGTTCTTACCTAGCATTTTGCTTTGTTTGGGTATGAATGTTTGTGTACCTTCATTGTATATTTTGCAAAATTTGCCATATATCTCATTACTCCTCTGCCTAGCAACAAGTCTGTCTAATTATACTCAATAACTATTTTTCAAAGTTCCCCATAGTGTCCTTTATTGAAATAGAGTTCATGAACCGTTTCAATATCCTTATTTTCTTCTAGATTATATCTTAAAGTATATTTAAATGTTATTGTGACATTGCATTGCAATTGAGCTGCGTTGTTAACCATTCTGTTCATTTCATGAGTATATTTTATTTTCTATTTTTTCATATCATTTTTTTTATCTGTTTTTATTTTTCAGTGATGGGAATATCAGATCATT
>NC_091179.1:36954808-37062308 GCF_040958095.1 Procambarus clarkii
GAGCCAGAATTTGGCTCCAAAATATGGCTCAGGCCTCGAAATTAGGATATTTGGGATATTTTGTAAACTGCAGGGAGGTTTGGGACAAATGTGACCAAACGCCGCTTTCAGTACTTGGCATATGTTGGGTATAAAAATTCGTAATTTCAAACTGCGAATATGTGCAGAGAGCCAAAATTTAGCTCCAAAACATGGCTCAGGCCTCGAAATTTTGATATTTGGGATATTTTTAAAATTGCAGGGGAGTTTGTGCAAAATGTTACTCTCTGCTGCTTTCAGTACTTGGCATATGTTGGGTATAAAAAGTCGTAATTTCACACTGCGAATACGTGCAGAGAGCCAAAATTTGGCTCCAAAATATGTCTCAGGCCTCGAAATTGGAATGTTTAAGATATTTTAAAAACTGCAGGGGGGTTTGGGACAAATGTGACCAAACGCCACTTTCAGTACTTGGCATATGTTGGGTATGAAAAGTCGTAATTTCAAACTGCGAATACGTGCAGAGAGCCAGAATTTGGCTCCAAAATATGGCTCAGGCCTCGAAATTGGGATGTTTGGGATATTTTGAAAACTGCAGGGAGGTTTGGGACAAATGTAACCAAATGCCGCTTTCAGTAATTCGCATATGTTGGGAATAAAAAAGTCGTAATTTCAAACAGCGAATACATGCAGAGAACCAAAATTTGGCTTCAAAATATGTCTCAGGCCTCGATTTTGGGATGTTTGGGATATTTTGAAAACTGCAAGGAAGTTTGTGCAAAATGTGACTCACTTCCGCTTTCAGTACTTTGCATATGTTTGGTATAAAAAGTCGTAATATCAAACTGCGAATACGTGCAGCAAGCCAGAATTAGGCTTCAAAATATGGCTCAGGCCTCGAAATTGGGATATTTGGGATATTTTGTAAACTGCAGGGAGGTATGGGACAAAAGTGACCAAACGCCGCTTTCAGTACTTGGCATATGTTGGTTATAAAAAGTCGTAATTTCAAACTGCGAATACGTGCAGAGAGCCAGAATTTGGCTCCAAAATATGGCTCAGGCCTCGAAATGGGAATGTTTGGGATATTTTGAAAACTGCAGGGGGGTTTTGGGACAATTGTGACCAAACGCCACTTTCAGTACTTGGCATATGTTGGGTATAAAAAAGTCGTAATTTCACACTGCGAATACGTACAGAGAGCCAGAATTTGGCTCCAAAATATGGCTCAGGCCTCGAAATTGGGATATTTGGGATATTTCGAAAACTGCAGGTGAGTTTGTGCAAAATGTGACTCACTGCCGCTTTCAGTACTTGGCATATGTTGGGTATAAAAAGTCGTAATTTCAAACTGCGAATACATCCAGAGAGCCAGAATTTGACTCCAAAATATGGCTCAGGCCTCGAAATTGGTTTGTTTGGGATATTTTGAAAACTGCAGGGGGGTTTGGGACAAATGTGACCAAACGCCGCTTTCAGTACTTGGCATATGTTGGGTATGAAAAGTCGTAATTTCAAACTGCGAATACGTGCAGAGAGCCAGAATTTGGCTCCAAAATATGGCTCAGGCCTTGAAATTGGGATGTTTGGGATATTTTGAAAACTGCAGGGGAGTTTGTGCAAAATGTGATTCACTGCCGCTTTCAGTACTTGGCATATGTTGGGTATAAAAAGTCGTAATTTCAAACTGCGAATACATCCAGAGAGCCAGAATTTGACTCCAAAATATGGCTCAGGCCTCGAAATTGGTTTGTTTGGGATATTTTGAAAACTGCAGGGGGGTTTGGGACAAATGTGACCAAACGCCGCTTTCAGTACTTGGCATATGTTGGGTATAAAAATTCGTAATTTCAAACTGCGAATATGTGCAGAGAGCCAAAATTTAGCTCCAAAACATGGCTCAGGCCTCGAAATTTTGATATTTGGGATATTTTGAAAATTGCAGGGGAGTTTGTGCAAAATGTGACTCTCTGCCGCTTTCAGTACTTGGCATATGTTGGGTATAAAAAGTCGTAATTTCAAACTGCGGATACGTGCAGAGAGCCAGAATTTGGATCCAAAATATGGCTCAGGCCTCGAAATTGGGATGTTTGGGATATTTTGAAAACTGCAGTGGAGTTTGTTCAAAATGTGACTCACTGCCGCTTTCAGTACTTGGCATATGTTGTGTATAAAAAGTCGTAATATCAAACAGCGAATACGTGCAGAGAGCCTGAATTTGGCTCCAAAATATGGCTCAGGCCTCGATATTGAGTTGTTTCTGATATTTTGAAAACTGCAAAGAGGTTTGGACAAATGTGACCAAACGCCGCTTTCAGTACTTCGCATATGTTGGGTATAAAAAAGTCATAATTTCAAACTGCGAATACGTGCAGAGAGCCAGAATTTGGCTCCAAAATATGGCTCAGGCCTCGAAATTGGGATGTTTGGGATATATTGAAAACTGCAGGGGAGTTTGCGCAAAATGTGACTCACTGCCGCTTTCAGTACTTCGCATATGTTGGGTATAAAAAGTCGTAATTTCAAACTGCGAATACGTGCAGAGAGCCTGAATTTGGCTCTGGCCTCGAAATTGGGATGTTTGTGATATTTTGAAAACTGCAGGGGTGTTTGATGCAAATAGGACCAAACACCGCTTTCAGTACTTGGCATATGTTCCGTATAAAAAGTCATAATTTCAAACTGCGAATACGTGCAGAGAGCTAGAATTTGGCTCTAAAATATGACTCAGGCCTTGAAATTGGGAAGTTTGGGATATTTTGAAAATTGCAGGGGAGTTTGGGACAAATATGACCAAACGCCGCTTTCAGTACTTTGCATATGTTGGGTATAAAAAGTCGTAATTTCAAACTTCTAATACGTGCAGAGAGCCTGATTTTTGGGTCCAAAATATGGCTTAGGCCTCGAAATTGGGATGTTTGGGATATTTTGAAAACTGCAGGGAGGTTTGGGACAAATGTAACCAAATGCCGCTTTCAGTAATTCGCATATGTTGGGAATAAAAAAGTCGTAATTTCAAACAGCGAATACATGCAGAGAGCCAAAATTTGGCTTCAAAATATGTCTCAGGCCTCGAAATTGGGATGTTTGGGATATTTTTAAAACTGCAAGGAAGTTTGTGCAAAATGTAACTCACTTCCGCTTTCAGTACTTTGCATATGTTTGGCATAAAAAGTCGTAATATCAAACTGCGAATACGTGCAGCAAGCCAGAATTTGGCTTCAAAATATGGCTAAGGCCTCGAAATTGGGATGTTTGGGATATTTTGTAAACTGCAGGGAGGTATGGGACAAAAGTGACCAAACGCCGCTTTCAGTACTAGGCATATGTTGGGTATAAAAAGTCATAATTTCAAACTGCGAATACATGCAGAGAGCCAGAATTTGGCTCCAAAATATGGCTCAGGCCTCGAAATTGGAATGTTTGGGATATTTTAAAAACTGCAGGGGGGTTTTGGGACAAATGTGAACAAACGCCACTTTCCGTACTTAGCATATGTTGGGTATGAAAAGTCGTAATTTCAAATTGCGAATACGTGCAGAGAGCCAGAATTTGGCTCCAAAATATGGCTCCGGCCTCAAAATTGGGATGTTTGGGATATTTTGAAAACTGCAGGGGAGTTTGTGCAAAATGTGACTCACTACCGCTTTCAGTACTTGGCATATGTTGGGTACAAAAAGTCGTAATTTCAAACTGCGAATACGTGCAGAGAGCCAGAATTTGGCTCCAAAATATGGCTCATGCCTGGAAATTAGGATGTTTGGGATATTTTGAAAATTGCAGGGGGGATTGGGACAAATGTGACCAAACGCCGCTTTCAGTACTTGGCATATGTTGGGTATAAAAAAGTCGTAATTTCACACTCCGAATACGTGCAGAGAGCCAGAATTTGGCTCCAAAATATGGCTCAGGCCTCGAAATTGGGATATTTGGGATATTTCGAAAACTGCAGGGGAGTTTGTGCAAAATGTGACTCACTGCCGCTTTCAGTACTTGGCATATGTTGGGTATAAAAAGTCGTAATTTCACACTGCGAATACGTCCAGAGAGCCAGAATTTGACTCCAAAATATGGCTCAGGCCTCGAAATTGGTTTGTTTGGGATATTTTGAAAACTGCAGGGGGGTTTGGGACAAATGTGACCAAACGCCGTTTACAGTACTTGGCATATGTTGGGTATGAAAAGTCGTAATTTCAAACTGCGAATACGTGCAGAGAGCCTGAATTTGGCTCCAAAATATGGCTTAGGCCTCGAAATTGGGATGTTTGGGATATTTTGAAAACTGCAGGGAGGTTTGGGACAAATGTGACCAAACGCCGCTTTCAGTACTTGGCATATGTTGGGTATGAAATGTCGTAACTTCAAACTGCGAATACGTGCGGAGAGCCAGAATTTGGCTCCAAAATATGGCTCAGGCCTTGAAATTGGGATGTTTGGGTTATTTTGAAAACTGCAGGGGAGTTTGTGCAAAATGTGACTCACTGCCGCTTTCAGTACTTGGCATATGTTGGGTATAAAAAGTCGTAATATCAAACTGCGAATACTTGCAGAGAGCCAGAATTTGGCTCCAAAATATGGCTCAGGCCTCGAAATTGGGATGTTTGGGATATTTTGTAAACTGCAGGGAGGTTTGGGACAAATGTGAGCAAACGCCGCTTTCAGTACTTGGCATATGTTGGGTATAAAAATTCGTAATTTCAAACTGCGAATATGTGCAGAGAGCCAAAATTTAGCTCCAAAACATGGCTCAGGCCTCGAAATTTTGATATTTGGGATATTTTGAAAATTGCAGGGGAGTTTGTGCAAAATGTTACTCTCTGCCGCTTTCAGTACTTGGCATATGTTGGGTATAAAAAGTCGTAATTTCAAACTGCGAATACGTGCAGAGAGCCAGAATTTGGCTCCAAAATATGGCTCAGGCCTCGAAATTGGGATGTTTGGGATATTTTGAAAACTGCAGGGAGGTTTGGGACAAATGTAACCAAATGCCGCTTTCAGTAATTCGCATATGTTGGGAATAAAAAAGTCGTAATTTCAAACAGCGAATACATGCAGAGAGCCAAAATTTGGCTTCAAAATATGTGTCATGCCTCGATTTTGGGATGTTTGGGATATTTTGAAAACTGCAAGGAAGTTTGTGCAAAATGTGACTCACTTCCGCTTTCAGTACTTTGCATATGTTTGGTATAAAAAGTCGTAATATCAAACTGCGAATACGTGCAGCAAGCCAGAATTAGGCTTCAAAATATGGCTCAGGCCTCGAAATTGGGATATTTGGGATATTTTGTAAACTGCAGGGAGGTATCGGACAAAAGTGACCAAACGCCGGTTTCAGTACTTGGCATATGTTGGTTATAAAAAGTCGTAATTTCAAACTGCGAATACGTGCAGAGAGCCAGAATTTGGCTCCAAAATATGGCTCAGGCCTCGAAATGGGAATGTTTGGGATATTTAGAAAACTGCAGGGGGGGTTTGGGACAATTGTGACCAAACGCCACTTTCAGTACTTGGCATATGTTGGGTATAAAAAAGTCGTAATTTCACACTGCGAATACGTACAGAGAGCCAGAATTTGGCTCCAAAATATGGCTCAGGCCTCGAAATTGGGATATTTGGGATATTTCGAAAACTGCAGGTGAGTTTGTGCAAAATGCGACTCACTGCCACTTTCAGTACTTGGCATATGTTGGGTATAAAAAGTCGTAATTTCAAACTGCGAATACATCCAGAGAGCCAGAATTTGACTCCAAAATATGGCTCAGGCCTCGAAATTGGTTTGTTTGGGATATTTTGAAAACTGCAGGGGGGTTTGGGACAAATGTGACCAAACGCCGCTTTCAGTACTTGGCATATGTTGGGTATGAAAAGTCGTAATTTCAAACTGCGAATACGTGCAGAGAGCCAGAATTTGGCTCCAAAATATGGCTCAGGCCTCGAAATTGGGATGTTTGGGATATTTTGAAAACTGCAGTGGAGTTTGTTCAAAATGTGACTCACTGCCGCTTTCAGTACTTGGCATATGTTGGGTATAAAAAGTCGTAATATCAAACTGCGAATACTTGCAAAGAGCCAGAATTTGGCTCCAAAATATGGCTCAGGCCTCGAAATTGGGATGTTTGGGATATTTTGTAAACTGCAGGGAGGTTTGGGACAAATGTGACCAAATGCCGCTTTCAGTACTTGGCATATGTTGGGTATAAAAAGTCGTAATTTCAAACTGCGAATACGTGCAGAGAGCCAGAATTTGGCTCCAAAATATGGCTCAGGCCTCGAAATTGGGATGTTTGGGATATTTTGAAAACTGCAGGGAGGTTTGGGACAAATGTAACCAAATGCCGCTTTCAGTAATTCGCATATGTTGGGAATAAAAAAGTCGTAATTTCAAACAGCGAATACATGCAGAGAGCCAAAATTTGGCTTCAAAATATGTGTCATGCCTCGATTTTGGGATGTTTGGGATATTTTGAAAACTGCAAGGAAGTTTGTGCAAAATGTGACTCACTTCCGCTTTCAGTACTTTGCATATGTTTGGTATAAAAAGTCGTAATATCAAACTGCGAATACGTGCAGCAAGCCAGAATTAGGCTTCAAAATATGGCTCAGGCCTCGAAATTGGGATATTTGGGATATTTTGTAAACTGCAGGGAGGTATCGGACAAAAGTGACCAAACGCCGGTTTCAGTACTTGGCATATGTTGGTTATAAAAAGTCGTAATTTCAAACTGCGAATACGTGCAGAGAGCCAGAATTTGGCTCCAAAATATGGCTCAGGCCTCGAAATGGGAATGTTTGGGATATTTAGAAAACTGCAGGGGGGGTTTGGGACAATTGTGACCAAACGCCACTTTCAGTACTTGGCATATGTTGGGTATAAAAAAGTCGTAATTTCACACTGCGAATACGTACAGAGAGCCAGAATTTGGCTCCAAAATATGGCTCAGGCCTCGAAATTGGGATATTTGGGATATTTCGAAAACTGCAGGTGAGTTTGTGCAAAATGCGACTCACTGCCACTTTCAGTACTTGGCATATGTTGGGTATAAAAAGTCGTAATTTCAAACTGCGAATACATCCAGAGAGCCAGAATTTGACTCCAAAATATGGCTCAGGCCTCGAAATTGGTTTGTTTGGGATATTTTGAAAACTGCAGGGGGGTTTGGGACAAATGTGACCAAACGCCGCTTTCAGTACTTGGCATATGTTGGGTATGAAAAGTCGTAATTTCAAACTGCGAATACGTGCAGAGAGCCAGAATTTGGCTCCAAAATATGGCTCAGGCCTCGAAATTGGGATGTTTGGGATATTTTGAAAACTGCAGTGGAGTTTGTTCAAAATGTGACTCACTGCCGCTTTCAGTACTTGGCATATGTTGGGTATAAAAAGTCGTAATATCAAACTGCGAATACTTGCAAAGAGCCAGAATTTGGCTCCAAAATATGGCTCAGGCCTCGAAATTGGGATGTTTGGGATATTTTGTAAACTGCAGGGAGGTTTGGGACAAATGTGACCAAATGCCGCTTTCAGTACTTGGCATATGTTGGGTATAAAAATTCGTAATTTCAAACTGCGAATATGTGCAGAGAGCCAAAATTTAGCTCCAAAACATGGCTCAGGCCTCGAAATTTTGATATTTGGGATATTTTGAAAATTGCAGGGGAGTTTGTGCAAAATGTGACTCTCTGCCGCTTTCAGTACTTGGCATATGTTGGGTATAAAAAGTCGTAATTTCAAACTGCGAATACGTGCAGAGAGCCAGAATTTGGCTCTAAAATATGGCTCAGGCCTCGAAATTGGGATGTTTGGGATATTTTGAAAACTGCAGTGGAGTTTGTTCAAAATGTGACTCACTGCCGCTTTCAGTACTTGGCATATGTTGTGTATAAAAAGTCGTAATATCAAACAGCGAATACGTGCAGAGAGCCTGAATTTGGCTCCAAAATATGGCTCAGGCCTCGATATTGAGATGTTTCTGATATTTTGAAAACTGCAAAGAGGTTTGGACAAATGTGACCAAACGCCGCTTTCAGTACTTCGCATATGTTGGGTATAAAAAGTCGTAATTTCAAACTGCGAATACGTGCAGAGAGCCAGAATTTGGCTCCAAAATATGGCTCAGGCCTCGAAATTGGGATGTTTGGGATATATTGAAAACTGCAGGGGAGTTTGCGCAAAATGTGACTCACTGCCGCTTTCAGTACTAGGCATATGTTGGGTATAAAAAATCATAATATCAAACTGCAAATACGTGCAGAGAGCCAGAATTTGGCTCCAATATATGGCTCAGGCCTCGAAATTGGGATGTTTGAGATATTTTCAAAACTGCAGTGAGGTTTCGGACAAATGTGACCAAACGCCGCTTTCAGTACTTCGCATATGTTGGGTATAAAAAGTCGTAATTTCAAACTGCGAATACGTGCAGAGAGCCTGAATTTGGCTCTGGCCTCGAAATTGGGATGTTTGTGATATTTTGAAAACTGCAGGGGTGTTTGATGCAAATAGGACCAAACGCCGCTTTCAGTACTTGGCATATGTTCCGTATAAAAAGTCATAATTTCAAACTGCGAATACGTGCAGAGAGCTAGAATTTGGCTCTTAAATATGACTCAGGCCGCGAAATTGGGAAGTTTGGGATATTTTGAAAATTGCAGGGGAGTTTGGGACAAATATGACCAAACGTTGCTTTCAGTACTTTGCATATGTTGGGTATAAAAAGTCGTAATTTCAAACTTCTAATACGTGCAGAGAGCCTGATTTTTGGGTCCAAAATATGGCTTAGGCCTCGAAATTGGGATGTTTGGGATATTTTGAAAACTGCAGGGAGGTTTGGGACAAATGTAACCAAATGCCGCTTTCAGTAATTCGCATATGTGGGGAATAAAAAAGTCGTAATTTCAAACAGCGAATACATGCAGAGAGCCAAAATTTGGCTTCAAAATATGTCTCAGGCCTCGAAATTGGGATGTTTGGGATATTTTTAAAACTGCAAGGAAGTTTGTGCAAAATGTAACTCACTTCCGCTTTCAGTACTTTGCATATGTTTGGCATAAAAAGTCGTAATATCAAACTGCGAATACGTGCAGCAAGCCAGAATTTGGCTTCAAAATATGGCTCAGGCCTCGAAATTGGGATGTTTGGGATATTTTGTAAACTGCAGGGAGGTATGGGACAAAAGTGACCAAACGCCGCTTTCAGTACTTGGCATATGTTGGGTATAAAAAAGTCGTAATTTCACACTGCGAATACGTACAGAGAGCCAGAATTTGGCTCCAAAATATGGCTCAGGCCTCGAAATTGGGATATTTGGGATATTTCGAAAACTGCAGGTGAGTTTGTGCAAAATGCGACTCACTGCCGCTTTCAGTACTTGGCATATGTTGGGTATAAAAAGTCGTAATTTCAAACTGCGAATACATCCAGAGAGCCAGAATTTGACTCCAAAATATGGCTCAGGCCTCGAAATTGGTTTGTTTGGGATATTTTGAAAACTGCAGGGGGGTTTGGGACAAATGTGACCAAACGCCGCTTTCAGTACTTGGCATATGTTGGGTATGAAAAGTCGTAATTTCAAACTGCGAATACGTGCAGAGAGCCAGAATTTGGCTCCAAAATATGGCTCAGGCCTTGAAATTGGGATGTTTGGGATATTTTGAAAACTGCAGGGGAGTTTGTGCAAAATGTGATTCACTGCCGCTTTCAGTACTTGGCATATGTTGGGTATAAAAAGTCGTAATATCAAACTGCGAATACTTGCAAAGAGCCAGAATTTGGCTCCAAAATATGGCTCAGGCCTCGAAATTGGGATGTTTGGGATATTTTGTAAACTGCAGGGAGGTTTGGGACAAATGTGACCAAATGCCGCTTTCAGTACTTGGCATATGTTGGGTATAAAAATTCGTAATTTCAAACTGCGAATATGTGCAGAGAGCCAAAATTTAGCTCCAAAACATGGCTCAGGCCTCGAAATTTTGATATTTGGGATATTTTGAAAATTGCAGGGGAGTTTGTGCAAAATGTGACTCTCTGCCGCTTTCAGTACTTGGCATATGTTGGGTATAAAAAGTCGTAATTTCAAACTGCGAATACGTGCAGAGAGCCAGAATTTGGCTCTAAAATATGGCTCAGGCCTCGAAATTGGGATGTTTGGGATATTTTGAAAACTGCAGTGGAGTTTGTTCAAAATGTGACTCACTGCCGCTTTCAGTACTTGGCATATGTTGTGTATAAAAAGTCATAATATCAAACAGCGAATACGTGCAGAGAGCCTGAATTTGGCTCCAAAATATGGCTCAGGCCTCGATATTGAGATGTTTCTGATATTTTGAAAACTGCAAAGAGGTTTGGACAAATGTGACCAAACGCCGCTTTCAGTACTTCGCATATGTTGGGTATAAAAAGTCGTAATTTCAAACTGCGAATACGTGCAGAGAGCCAGAATTTGGCTCCAAAATATGGCTCAGGCCTCGAAATTGGGATGTTTGGGATATATTGAAAACTGCAGGGGAGTTTGCGCAAAATGTGACTCACTGCCGCTTTCAGTACTAGGCATATGTTGGGTATAAAAAATCATAATATCAAACTGCGAATACGTGCAGAGAGCCAGAATTTGGCTCCAATATATGGCTCAGGCCTCGAAATTGGGATGTTTGATATATTTTCAAAACTGCAGTGAGGTTTCGGACAAATGTGACCAAACGCCGCTTTCAGTACTTCGCATATGTTGGGTATAAAAAGTCGTAATTTCAAACTGCGAATACGTGCAGAGAGCCTGAATTTGGCTCTGGCCTCGAAATTGGGATGTTTGTGATATTTTGAAAACTGCAGGGGTGTTTGATGCAAATAGGACCAAACGCCGCTTTCAGTACTTGGCATATGTTCCGTATAAAAAGTCATAATTTCAAACTGCGAATACGTGCAGAGAGCTAGAATTTGGCTCTAAAATATGACTCAGGCCTCGAAATTGGGAAGTTTGGGATATTTTGAAAATTGCAGGGGAGTTTGGGACAAATATGACCAAACGTTGCTTTCAGTACTTTGCATATGTTGGGTATAAAAAGTCGTAATTTCAAACTTCTAATACGTGCAGAGAGCCTGATTTTTGGGTCCAAAATATGGCTTAGGCCTCGAAATTGGGATGTTTGGCATATTTTGAAAACTGCAGGGAGGTTTGGGACAAATGTAACCAAATGCCGCTTTCAGTAATTCGCATATGTTGGGAATAAAAAAGTCGTAATTTCAAACAGCGAATACATGCAGAGAGCCAAAATTTGGCTTCAAAATATGTCTCAGGCCACGAAATTGGGATGTTTGGGATATTTTTAAAACTGCAAGGAAGTTTGTGCAAAATGTAACTCACTTCCGCTTTCAGTACTTTGCATATGTTTGGCATAAAAAGTCGTAATATCAAACTGCGAATACGTGCAGCAAGCCAGAATTTGGCTTCAAAATATGGCTCAGGCCTCGAAATTGGGATGTTTGGGATATTTTGTAAACTGCAGGGAGGTATGGGACAAAAGTGACCAAACGCCGCTTTCAGTACTTGGCATATGTTGGGTATAAAAAGTCATAATTTCAAACTGCGAATACGTGCAGAGAGCCAGAATTTGGCTCCAAAATATGGCTCAGGCCTCGAAATTGGAATGTTTGGGATATTTTAAAAACTGCAGGGGGGGTTTGGGACAAATGTGAACAAACGCCACTTTCCGTACTTAGCATATGTTGGGTATGAAAAGTCGTAATTTCAAATTGCGAATACGTGCAGAGAGCCAGAATTTGGCTCCAAAATATGGCTCCGGCCTCAAAATTGGGATGTTTGGGATATTTTGAAAACTGCAGGGGAGTTTGTGCAAAATGTGACTCACTACCGCTTTCAGTACTTGGCATATGTTGGGTACAAAAAGTCGTAATTTCAAACTGCGAATAGGTGCAGAGAGCCAGAATTTGGCTCCAAAATATGGCTCATGCCTGGAAATTAGGATGTTTGGGATATTTTGAAAATTGCAGGGGGGATTGGGACAAATGTGACCAAACGCCGCTTTCAGTACTTGGCATATGTTGGGTATAAAAAAGTCGTAATTTCACACTCCGAATACGTGCAGAGAGCCAGAATTTGGCTCCAAAATATGGCTCAGGCCTCGAAATTGGGATATTTGGGATATTTCGAAAACTGCAGGGGAGTTTGTGCAAAATGTGACTCACTGCCGCTTTCAGTACTTGGCATATGTTGGGTATAAAAAGTCGTAATTTCACACTGCGAATACGTCCAGAGAGCCAGAATTTGACTCCAAAATATGGCTCAGGCCTCGAAATTGGTTTGTTTGGGATATTTTGAAAACTGCAGGGGGGTTTGGGACAAATGTGACCAAACGCCGTTTACAGTACTTGGCATATGTTGGGTATGAAAAGTCGTAATTTCAAACTGCGAATACGTGCAGAGAGCCTGAATTTGGCTCCAAAATATGGCTTAGGCCTCGAAATTGGGATGTTTGGGATATTTTGAAAACAGCAGGGAGGTTTGGGACAAATGTGACCAAACGCCGCTTTCAGTACTTGGCATATGTTGGGTATGAAATGTCGTAATTTCAAACTGCGAATACGTGCGGAGAGCCAGAATTTGGCTCCAAAATATGGCTCAGGCCTTGAAATTGGGATGTTTGAGATATTTTGAAAACTGCAGGGGAGTTTGTGCAAAATGTGACTCACTGCCGCTTTCAGTACTTGGCATATGTTGGGTATAAAAAGTCGTAATATCAAACTGCGAATACGTGCAGAGAGCCAGAATTTGGCTCCAAAATATGGCTCAGGCCTCGAAATTGGAATGTTTGGGATATTTTAAAAACTGCAGGGGGGGTTTGGGACAAATGTGACCAAACGCCACTTTCCGTACTTAGCATATGTTGGGTATGAAAAGTCGTAATTTCAAATTGCGAATACGTGCAGAGAGCCAGAATTTGGCTCCAAAATATGGCTCCGGCCTCAAAATTGGGATGTTTGGGATATTTTGAAAACTGCAGGGGAGTTTGTGCAAAATGTGACTCACTACCGCTTTCAGTACTTGGCATATGTTGGGTACAAAAAGTCGTAATTTCAAACTGCGAATAGGTGCAGAGAGCCAGAATTTGGCTCCAAAATATGGCTCATGCCTGGAAATTAGGATGTTTGGGATATTTTGAAAATTGCAGGGGGGATTGGGACAAATGTGACCAAACGCCGCTTTTAGTACTTGGCATATGTTGGGTATAAAAAAATCGTAATTTCACACTCCGAATACGTGCAGAGAGCCAGAATTTGGCTCCAAAATATGGCTCAGGCCTCGAAATTGGGATATTTGGGATATTTCGAAAACTGCAGGGGAGTTTGTGCAAAATGTAACTCACTGCCGCTTTCAGTACTTGGCATATGTTGGGTATAAAAAGTCGTAATTTCACACTGCGAATACGTCCAGAGAGCCAGAATTTGACTCCAAAATATGGCTCAGGCCTCGAAATTGGTTTGTTTGGGATATTTTGAAAACTGCAGGGGGGTTTGGGACAAATGTGACCAAACGCCGTTTACAGTACTTGGCATATGTTGGGTATGAAAAGTCGTAATTTCAAACTGCGAATACGTGCAGAGAGCCTGAATTTGGCTCCAAAATATGGCTTAGGCCTCGAAATTGGGATGTTTGGGATATTTTGAAAACAGCAGGGAGGTTTGGGACAAATGTGACCAAACGCCGCTTTCAGTACTTGGCATATGTTGGGTATGAAATGTCGTAATTTCAAACTGCGAATACGTGCGGAGAGCCAGAATTTGGCTCCAAAATATGGCTCAGGCCTTGAAATTGGGATGTTTGAGATATTTTGAAAACTGCAGGGGAGTTTGTGCAAAATGTGACTCACTGCCGCTTTCAGTACTTGGCATATGTTGGGTATAAAAAGTCGTAATATCAAACTGCGAATACTTGCAGAGAGCCAGAATTTGGCTCCAAAATATGGCTCAGGCCTCGAAATTGGGATGTTTGGGATATTTTGTAAACTGCAGGGAGGTTTGGGACAAATGTGACCAAACGCCGCTTTCAGTACTTGGCATATGTTGGGTATAAAAATTCATAATTTCAAACTGCGAATATGTGCAGAGAGCCAAAATTTAGCTCCAAAACATGGCTCAGGCCTCGAAATTTTGATATTTGGGATATTTTGAAAATTGCAGGGGAGTTTGTGCAAAATGTTACTCTCTGCCGCTTTCAGTACTTGGCATATGTTGGGTATAAAAAGTCGTAATTTCAAACTGCGAATACGTGCAGAGAGCCAAAATTTGGCTCCAAAATATGTCTCAGGCCTCGAAATTGGAATGTTTAAGATATTTTAAAAACTGCAGGGGGGTTTGGGACAAATGTGACCAAACGCCACTTTCAGTACTTGGCATATGTTGGGTATGAAAAGTCGTAATTTCAAACTGCGAATACGTGCAGAGAGCCAGAATTTGGCTCCAAAATATGGCTCAGGCCTCGAAATTGGGATGTTTGGGATATTTTGAAAACTGCAGGGAGGTTTGGGACAAATGTAACCAAATGCCGCTTTCAGTAATTCCCATATGTTGGGAATAAAAAAGTCGTAATTTCAAACAGCGAATACATGCAGAGAGCCAAAATTTGGCTTCAAAATATGTCTCAGGCCTCGATTTTGGGATGTTTGGGATATTTTGAAAACTGCAAGGAAGTTTGTGCAAAATGTGACTCACTTCCGCTTTCAGTACTTTGCATATGTTTGGTATAAAAAGTCGTAATATCAAACTGCGAATACGTGCAGCAAGCCAGAATTAGGCTTCAAAATATGGCTCAGCCCTCGAAATTGGGATATTTGGGATATTTTGTAAACTGCAGGGAGGTATCGGACAAAAGTGACCAAACGCCGCTTTCAGTACTTGGCATATGTTGGTTATAAAAAGTCGTAATTACAAACTGCGAATACGTGCAGAGAGCCAGAATTTGGCTCCAAAATATGGCTCAGGCCTCGAAATGGGAATGTTTGGGATATTTAGAAAACTGCAGGGGGGGTTTGGGACAATTGTGACCAAACGCCACTTTCAGTACTTGGCATATGTTGGGTATAAAAAAGTCGTAATTTCACACTGCGAATACGTACAGAGAGCCAGAATTTGGCTCTAAAATATGGCTCAGGCCTCGAAATTGGGATATTTGGGATATTTCGAAAACTGCAGGTGAGTTTGTGCAAAATGCGACTCACTGCCGCTTTCAGTACTTGGCATATGTTGGGTATAAAAAGTCGTAATTTCAAACTGCGAATACATCCAGAGAGCCAGAATTTGACTCCAAAATATGGCTCAGGCCTCGAAATTGGTTTGTTTGGGATATTTTGAAAACTGCAGGGGGGTTTGGGACAAATGTGACCAAACGCCGCTTTCAGTACTTGGCATATGTTGGGTATGAAAAGTCGTAATTTCAAACTGCGAATACGTGCAGAGAGCCAGAATTTGGCTCCAAAATATGGCTCAGGCCTTGAAATTGGGATGTTTGGGATATTTTGAAAACTGCAGGGGAGTTTGTGCAAAATGTGATTCACTGCCGCTTTCAGTACTTGGCATATGTTGGGTATAAAAAGTCGTAATATCAAACTGCGAATACTTGCAAAGAGCCAGAATTTGGCTCCAAAATATGGCTCAGGCCTCGAAATTGGGATGTTTGGGATATTTTGTAAACTGCAGGGAGGTTTGGGACAAATGTGACCAAATGCCGCTTTCAGTACTTGGCATATGTTGGGTATAAAAATTCGTAATTTCAAACTGCGAATATGTGCAGAGAGCCAAAATTTAGCTCCAAAACATGGCTCAGGCCTCGAAATTTTGATATTTGGGATATTTTGAAAATTGCAGGGGAGTTTGTGCAAAATGTGACTCTCTGCCGCTTTCAGTACTTGGCATATGTTGGGTATAAAAAGTCGTAATTTCAAACTGCGAATACGTGCAGAGAGCCAGAATTTGGCTCCAAAATATGGCTCAGGCCTCGAAATTGGGATGTTTGGGATATTTTGAAAACTGCAGTGGAGTTTGTTCAAAATGTGACTCACTGCCGCTTTCAGTACTTGGCATATGTTGTGTATAAAAAGTCGTAATATCAAACAGCGAATACGTGCAGAGAGCCTGAATTTGGCTCCAAAATATGGCTCAGGCCTCGATATTGAGATGTTTCTGATATTTTGAAAACTGCAAAGAGGTTTGGACAAATGTGACCAAACGCCGCTTTCAGTACTTCGCATATGTTGGGTATAAAAAGTCGTAATTTCAAACTGCGAATACGTGCAGAGAGCCAGAATTTGGCTCCAAAATATGGCTCAGGCCTCGAAATTGGGATGTTTGGGATATATTGAAAACTGCAGGGGAGTTTGCGCAAAATGTGACTCACTGCCGCTTTCAGTACTAGGCATATGTTGGGTATAAAAAATCATAATATCAAACTGCGAATAAGTGCAGAGAGCCAGAATTTGGCTCCAATATATGGCTCAGGCCTCGAAATTGGGATGTTTGAGATATTTTCAAAACTGCAGTGAGGTTTGGGACAAATGTGACCAAACGCCGCTTTCAGTACTTCGCATATGTTGGGTATAAAAAGTCGTAATTTCAAACTGCGAATACGTGCAGAGAGCCTGAATTTGGCTCTGGCCTCGAAATTGGGATGTTTGTGATATTTTGAAAACTGCAGGGGTGTTTGATGCAAATAGGACCAAACGCCGCTTTCAGTACTTGGCATATGTTCCGTATAAAAAGTCATAATTTCAAACTGCGAATACGTGCAGAGAGCTAGAATTTGGCTCAAAAATATGACTCAGGCCTCGAAATTGGGAAGTTTGGGATATTTTGAAAATTGCAGGGGAGTTTGGGACAAATATGACCAAACGCCGCTTTCAGTACTTTGCATATGTTGGGTATAAAAAGTCGTAATTTCAAACTTCTAATACGTGCAGAGAGCCTGATTTTTGGGTCCAAAATATGGCTTAGGCCTCGAAATTGGGATGTTTGGGATATTTTGAAAACTGCAGGGAGGTTTGGGACAAATGTAACCAAAAGCCGCTTTCAGTAATTAGCATATGTTGGGAATAAAAAAGTCGTAATTTCAAACAGCGAATACATGCAGAGAGCCAAAATTTGGCTTCAAAATATGTCTCAGGCCTCGAAATTGGGATGTTTGGGATATTTTTAAAACTGCAAGGAAGTTTGTGCAAAATGTAACTCACTTCCGCTTTCAGTACTTTGCATATGTTTGGCATAAAAAGTCGTAATATCAAACTGCGAATACGTGCAGCAAGCCAGAATTTGGCTTCAAAATATGGCTCAGGCCTCGAAATTGGGATGTTTGGGATATTTTGTAAACTGCAGGGAGGTATGGGACAAAAGTGACCAAACGCCGCTTTCAGTACTTGGCATATGTTGGGTATAAAAAGTCATAATTTCAAACTGCGAATACGTGCAGAGAGCCAGAATTTGGCTCCAAAATATGGCTCAGGCCTCGAAATTGGAATGTTTGGGATATTTTAAAAACTGCAGGGGGGGTTTGGGACAAATGTGACCAAACGCCACTTTCCGTACTTAGCATATGTTGGGTATGAAAAGTCGTAATTTCAATTTGTGAATACGTGCAGAGAGCCAGAATTTGGCTCCAAAATATGGCTCCGGCCTCAAAATTGGGATGTTTGGGATATTTCGAAAACTGCAGGGGAGTTTGTGCAAAATGTGACTCACTACCGCTTTCAGTACTTGGCATATGTTGGGTACAAAAAGTCGTAATTTCAAACTGCGAATAGGTGCAGAGAGCCAGAATTTGGCTCCAAAATATGGCTCATGCCTGGAAATTAGGATGTTTGGGATATTTTGAAAATTGCAGGGGGGATTGGGACAAATGTGACCAAACGCCGCTTTCAGTACTTGGCATATGTTGGGTATAAAAAAGTCGTAATTTCACACTCCGAATACGTGCAGAGAGCCAGAATTTGGCTCCAAAATATGGCTCAGGCCTCGAAATTGGGATATTTGGGATATTTCGAAAACTGCAGGGGAGTTTGTGCAAAATGTGACTCACTGCCGCTTTCAGTACTTGGCATATGTTGGGTATAAAAAGTCGTAATTTCACACTGCGAATACGTCCAGAGAGCCAGAATTTGACTCCAAAATATGGCTCAGGCCTCGAAATTGGTTTGTTTGGGATATTTTGAAAACTGCAGGGGGGTTTGGGACAAATGTGACCAAACGCCGTTTACAGTACTTGGCATATGTTGGGTATGAAAAGTCGTAATTTCAAACTGCGAATACGTGCAGAGAGCCTGAATTTGGCTCCAAAATATGGCTTAGGCCTCGAAATTGGGATGTTTGGGATATTTTGAAAACAGCAGGGAGGTTTGGGACAAATGTGACCAAACGCCGCTTTCAGTACTTGGCATATGTTGGGTATGAAATGTCGTAATTTCAAACTGCGAATACGTGCGGAGAGCCAGAATTTGGCTCCAAAATATGGCTCAGGCCTTGAAATTGGGATGTTTGAGATATTTTGAAAACTGCAGGGGAGTTTGTGCAAAATGTGACTCACTGCCGCTTTCAGTACTTGGCATATGTTGGGTATAAAAAGTCGTAATATCAAACTGCGAATACTTGCAGAGAGCCAGAATTTGGCTCCAAAATATGGCTCAGGCCTCGAAATTGGGATGTTTGGGATATTTTGTAAACTGCAGGGAGGTTTGGGACAAATGTGACCAAACGCCGCTTTCAGTACTTGGCATATGTTGGGTATAAAAATTCGTAATTTCAAACTGCGAATATGTGCAGAGAGCCAAAATTTAGCTCCAAAACATGGCTCAGGCCTCGAAATTTTGATATTTGGGATATTTTGAAAATTGCAGGGGAGTTTGTGCAAAATGTTACTCTCTGCCGCTTTCAGTACTTGGCATATGTTGGGTATAAAAAGTCGTAATTTCAAACTGCGAATACGTGCAGAGAGCCAAAATTTGGCTCCAAAATATGTCTCAGGCCTCGAAATTGGAATGTTTAAGATATTTTAAAAACTGCAGGGGGGTTTGGGACAAATGTGACCAAACGCCACTTTCAGTACTTGGCATATGTTGGGTATGAAAAGTCGTAATTTCAAACTGCGAATACGTGCAGAGAGCCAGAATTTGGCTCCAAAATATGGCTCAGGCCTCGAAATTGGGATGTTTGGGATATTTTGAAAACTGCAGGGAGGTTTGGGACAAATGTAACCAAATGCCGCTTTCAGTAATTCGCATATGTTGGGAATAAAAAAGTCGTAATTTCAAATAGCGAATACATGCAGAGAGCCAAAATTTGGCTTCAAAATATGTCTCAGGCCTCGATTTTGGGATGTTTGGGATATTTTGAAAACTGCAAGGAAGTTTGTGCAAAATGTGACTCACTTCCGCTTTCAGTACTTTGCATATGTTTGGTATAAAAAGTCGTAATATCAAACTGCGAATACGTGCAGCAAGCCAGAATTAGGCTTCAAAATATGGCTCAGGCCTCGAAATTGGGATATTTGGGATATTTTGTAAACTGCAGGGAGGTATCGGACAAAAGTGACCAAACGCCGCTTTCAGTACTTGGCATATGTTGGTTATAAAAAGTCGTAATTACAAACTGCGAATACGTGCAGAGAGCCAGAATTTGGCTCCAAAATATGGCTCAGGCCTCGAAATGGGAATGTTTGGGATATTTAGAAAACTGCAGGGGGGGTTTGGGACAATTGTGACCAAACGCCACTTTCAGTACTTGGCATATGTTGGGTATAAAAAAGTCGTAATTTCACACTGCGAATACGTACAGAGAGCCAGAATTTGGCTCCAAAATATGGCTCAGGCCTCGAAATTGGGATATTTGGGATATTTCGAAAACTGCAGGTGAGTTTGTGCAAAATGCGACTCACTGCCGCTTTCAGTACTTGGCATATGTTGGGTATAAAAAGTCGTAATTTCAAACTGCGAATACATCCAGAGAGCCAGAATTTGACTCCAAAATATGGCTCAGGCCTCGAAATTGGTTTGTTTGGGATATTTTGAAAACTGCAGGGGGGTTTGGGACAAATGTGACCAAACGCCGCTTTCAGTACTTGGCATATGTTGGGTATGAAAAGTCGTAATTTCAAACTGCGAATACGTGCAGAGAGCCAGAATTTGGCTCCAAAATATGGCTCAGGCCTTGAAATTGGGATGTTTGGGATATTTTGAAAACTGCAGGGGAGTTTGTGCAAAATGTGATTCACTGCCGCTTTCAGTACTTGGCATATGTTGGGTATAAAAAGTCGTAATATCAAACTGCGAATACTTGCAAAGAGCCAGAATTTGGCTCCAAAATATGGCTCAGGCCTCGAAATTGGGATGTTTGGGATATTTTGTAAACTGCAGGGAGGTTTGGGACAAATGTGACCAAATGCCGCTTTCAGTACTTGGCATATGTTTGGTATAAAAATTCGTAATTTCAAACTGCGAATATGTGCAGAGAGCCAAAATTTAGCTCCAAAACATGGCTCAGGCCTCGAAATTTTGATATTTGGGATATTTTGAAAATTGCAGGGGAGTTTGTGCAAAATGTGACTCTCTGCCGCTTTCAGTACTTGGCATATGTTGGGTATAAAAAGTCGTAATTTCAAACTGCGAATACGTGCAGAGAGCCAGAATTTGGCTCCAAAATATGGCTCAGGCCTCGAAATTGGGATGTTTGGGATATATTGAAAACTGCAGGGGAGTTTGCGCAAAATGTGACTCACTGCCGCTTTCAGTACTAGGCATATGTTGGGTATAAAAAATCATAATATCAAACTGCGAATACGTGCAGAGAGCCAGAATTTGGCTCCAATATATGGCTCAGGCCTCGAAATTGGGATGTTTGAGATATTTTCAAAACTGCAGTGAGGTTTGGGACAAATGTGACCAAACGCCGCTTTCAGTACTTCGCATATGTTGGGTATAAAAAGTCGTAATTTCAAACTGCGAATACGTCCAGAGAGCCTGAATTTGGCTCTGGCCTCGAAATTGGGATGTTTGTGATATTTTGAAAACTGCAGGGGTGTTTGATGCAAATAGGACCAAACGCCGCTTTCAGTACTTGGCATATGTTCCGTATAAAAAGTCATAATTTCAAACTGCGAATACGTGCAGAGAGCTAGAATTTGGCTCTAAAATATGACTCAGGCCTCGAAATTGGGAAGTTTGGGATATTTTGAAAATTGCAGGGGAGTTTGGGACAAATATGACCAAACGCCGCTTTCAGTACTTTGCATATGTTGGGTATAAAAAGTCGTAATTTCAAACTTCTAATACGTGCAGAGAGCCTGATTTTTGGGTCCAAAATATGGCTTAGGCCTCGAAATTGGGATGTTTGGGATATTTTGAAAACTGCAGGGAGGTTTGGGACAAATGTAACCAAATGCCGCTTTCAGTAATTCGCATATGTTGGGAATAAAAAAGTCGTAATTTCAAACAGCGAATACATGCAGAGAGCCAAAATTTGGCTTCAAAATATGTCTCAGGCCTCGAAATTGGGATGTTTGGGATATTTTTAAAACTGCAAGGAAGTTTGTGCAAAATGTAACTCACTTCCGCTTTCAGTACTTTGCATAGGTTTGGCATAAAAATTCGTAATATCAAACTGCGAATACGTGCAGCAAGCCAGAATTTGGCTTCAAAATATGGCTCAGGCCTCGAAATTGGGATGTTTGGGATATTTTGTAAACTGCAGGGAGGTATGGGACAAAAGTGACCAAACGCCGCTTTCAGTACTTGGCATATGTTGGGTATAAAAAGTCATAATTTCAAACTGCGAATACGTGCAGAGAGCCAGAATTTGGCTCCAAAATATGGCTCAGGCCTCGAAATTGGAATGTTTGGGATATTTTTAAAACTGCAAGGAAGTTTGTGCAAAATGTAACTCACTTCCGCTTTCAGTACTTTGCATATGTTTGGCATAAAAAGTCGTAATATCAAACTGCGAATACGTGCAGCAAGCCAGAATTTGGCTTCAAAATATGGCTCAGGCCTCGAAATTGGGATGTTTGGGATATTTTGTAAACTGCAGGGAGGTATGGGACAAAAGTGACCAAACGCCGCTTTCAGTACTTGGCATATGTTGGGTATAAAAAAGTCGTAATTTCACACTGCGAATACGTACAGAGAGCCAGAATTTGGCTCCAAAATATGGCTCAGGCCTCGAAATTGGAATGTTTGGGATATTTTAAAAACTGCAGGGGGGGTTTGGGACAAATGTGACCAAACGCCACTTTCCGTACTTAGCATATGTTGGGTATGAAAAGTCGTAATTTCAAATTGCGAATACGTGCAGAGAGCCAGAATTTGGCTCCAAAATATGGCTCCGGCCTCAAAATTGGGATGTTTGGGATATTTTGAAAACTGCAGGGGAGTTTGTGCAAAATGTGACTCACTACCGCTTTCAGTACTTGGCATATGTTGGGTACAAAAAGTCGTAATTTCAAACTGCGAATAGGTGCAGAGAGCCAGAATTTGGCTCCAAAATATGGCTCATGCCTGGAAATTAGGATGTTTGGGATATTTTGAAAATTGCAGGGGGGATTGGGACAAATGTGACCAAACGCCGCTTTCAGTACTTGGCATATGTTGGGTATAAAAAAGTCGTAATTTCACACTCCGAATACGTGCAGAGAGCCAGAATTTGGCTCCAAAATATGGCTCAGGCCTCGAAATTGGGATATTTGGGATATTTCGAAAACTGCAGGGGAGTTTGTGCAAAATGTGACTCACTGCCGCTTTCAGTACTTGGCATATGTTGGGTATAAAAAGTCGTAATTTCACACTGCGAATACGTCCAGAGAGCCAGAATTTGACTCCAAAATATGGCTCAGGCCTCGAAATTGGTTTGTTTGGGATATTTTGAAAACTGCAGGGGGGTTTGGGACAAATGTGACCAAACGCCGTTTACAGTACTTGGCATATGTTGGGTATGAAAAGTCGTAATTTCAAACTGCGAATACGTGCAGAGAGCCTGAATTTGGCTCCAAAATATGGCTTAGGCCTCGAAATTGGGATGTTTGGGATATTTTGAAAACAGCAGGGAGGTTTGGGACAAATGTGACCAAACGCCGCTTTCAGTACTTGGCATATGTTGGGTATGAAATGTCGTAATTTCAAACTGCGAATACGTGCGGAGAGCCAGAATTTGGCTCCAAAATATGGCTCAGGCCTTGAAATTGGGATGTTTGAGATATTTTGAAAACTGCAGGGGAGTTTGTGCAAAATGTGACTCACTGCCGCTTTCAGTACTTGGCATATGTTGGGTATAAAAAGTCGTAATATCAAACTGCGAATACTTGCAGAGAGCCAGAATTTGGCTCCAAAATATGGCTCAGGCCTCGAAATTGGGATGTTTGGGATATTTTGTAAACTGCAGGGAGGTTTGGGACAAATGTGACCAAACGCCGCTATCAGTACTTGGCATATGTTGGGTATAAAAATTCGTAATTTCAAACTGCGAATATGTGCAGAGAGCCAAAATTTAGCTCTAAAACATGGCTCAGGCCTCGAAATTTTGATATTTGGGATATTTTGAAAATTGCAGGGGAGTTTGTGCAAAATGTTACTCTCTGCCGCTTTCAGTACTTGGCATATGTTGGGTATAAAAAGTCGTAATTTCAAACTGCGAATACGTGCAGAGAGCCAAAATTTGGCTCCAAAATATGTCTCAGGCCTCGAAATTGGAATGTTTAAGATATTTTAAAAACTGCAGGGGGGTTTGGGACAAATGTGACCAAACGCCACTTTCAGTACTTGGCATATGTTGGGTATGAAAAGTCGTAATTTCAAACTGCGAATACGTGCAGAGAGCCAAAATTTGGCTTCAAAATATGTCTCAGGCCTCGATTTTGGGATGTTTGGGATATTTTGAAAACTGCAAGGAAGTTTGCGCAAAATGTGACTCACTTCCGCTTTCAGTACTTTGCATATGTTTGGTATAAAAAGTCGTAATATCAAACTGCGAATACGTGCAGCAAGCCAGAATTAGGCTTCAAAATATGGCTCAGGCCTCGAAATTGGGATATTTGGGATATTTTGTAAACTGCAGGGAGGTATCGGACAAAAGTGACCAAACGCCGCTTTCAGTACTTGGCATATGTTGGTTATAAAAAGTCGTAATTACAAACTGCGAATACGTGCAGAGAGCCAGAATTTGGCTCCAAAATATGGCTCAGGCCTCGAAATGGGAATGTTTGGGATATTTAGAAAACTGCAGGGGGGGTTTGGGACAATTGTGACCAAACGCCACTTTCAGTACTTGGCATATGTTGGGTATAAAAAAGTCGTAATTTCACACTGCGAATACGTACAGAGAGCCAGAATTTGGCTCCAAAATATGGCTCAGGCCTCGAAATTGGGATATTTGGGATATTTCGAAAACTGCAGGTGAGTTTGTGCAAAATGCGACTCACTGCCGCTTTCAGTACTTGGCATATGTTGGGTATAAAAAGTCGTAATTTCAAACTGCGAATACATCCAGAGAGCCAGAATTTGACTCCAAAATATGGCTCAGGCCTCGAAATTGGTTTGTTTGGGATATTTTGAAAACTGCAGGGGGGTTTGGGACAAATGTGACCAAACGCCGCTTTCAGTACTTGGCATATGTTGGGTATAAAAAGTCGTAATTTCAAACTGCGAATACATCCAGAGAGCCAGAATTTGACTCCAAAATATGGCTCAGGCCTCGAAATTGGTTTGTTTAGGATATTTTGAAAACTGCAGGGGGGTTTGGGACAAATGTGACCAAACGCCGCTTTCAGTACTTGGCATATGTTGGGTATGAAAAGTCGTAATTTCAAACTGCGAATACGTGCAGAGAGCCAGAATTTGGCTCCAAAATATGGCTCAGGCCTTGAAATTGGGATGTTTGGGATATTTTGAAAACTGCAGGGGAGTTTGTGCAAAATGTGATTCACTGCCGCTTTCAGTACTTGGCATATGTTGGGTATAAAAAGTCGTAATATCAAACTGCGAATACTTGCAAAGAGCCAGAATTTGGCTCCAAAATATGGCTCAGGCCTCGAAATTGGGATGTTTGGGATATTTTGTAAACTGCAGGGAGGTTTGGGACAAATGTGACCAAATGCCGCTTTCAGTACTTGGCATATGTTGGGTATAAAAATTCGTAATTTCAAACTGCGAATATGTGCAGAGAGCCAAAATTTAGCTCCAAAACATGGCTCAGGCCTCGAAATTTTGATATTTGGGATATTTTGAAAATTGCAGGGGAGTTTGTGCAAAATGTGACTCTCTGCCGCTTTCAATACTTGGCATATGTTGGGTATAAAAAGTCGTAATTTCAAACTCCGAATACGTGCAGAGAGCCAGAATTTGGCTCCAAAATATGGCTCAGGCCTCGAAATTGGGATGTTTGGGATATTTTGAAAACTGCAGTGGAGTTTGTTCAAAATGTAACTCACTGCCGCTTTCAGAACTTGGCATATGTTGTGTATAAAAAGTCGTAATATCAAACAGCGAATACGTGCAGAGAGCCTGAAGTTAGCTCCAAAATATGGCTCAGGCCACGATATTGAGATGTTTCTGATATTTTGAAAACTGCAAAGAGGTTTGGACAAATGTGACCAAACGCCGCTTTCAGTACTTCGCATATGTTGGGTATAAAAAGTCGTAATTTCAAACTGCGAATACGTGCAGAGAGCCAGAATTTGGCTCCAAAATATGGCTCAGGCCTCGAAATTGGGATGTTTGGGATATATTGAAAACTGCAGGGGAGTTTGCGCAAAATGTGACTCACTGCCACTTTCAGTACTAGGCATATGTTGGGTATAAAAAATCATAATATCAAACTGCGAATACGTGCAGAGAGCCAGAATTTGGCTCCAATATATGGCTCAGGCCTCGAAATTGGGATGTTTGAGATATTTTCAAAACTGCAGTGAGGTTTGGGACAAATGTGACCAAACGCCGCTTTCAGTACTTCGCATATGTTGGGTATAAAAAGTCGTAATTTCAAACTGCGAATACGTGCAGAGAGCCTGAATTTGGCTCTGGCCTCGAAATTGGGATGTTTGTGATATTTTGAAAACTGCAGGGGTGTTTGATGCAAATAGGACCAAACGCCGCTTTCAGTACTTGGCATATGTTCCGTATAAAAAGTCATAATTTCAAACTGCGAATACGTGCAGAGAGCTAGAATTTGGCTCTAAAATATGACTCAGGCCTCGAAATTGGGAAGTTTGGGATATTTTGAAAATTGCAGGGGAGTTTGGGACAAATATGACCAAACGCCGCTTTCAGTACTTTGCATATGTTGGGTATAAAAAGTCGTAATTTCAAACTTCTAATACGTGCAGAGAGCCTGATTTTTGGGTCCAAAATATGGCTTAGGCCTCGAAATTGGGATGTTTGGGATATTTTGAAAACTGCAGGGAGGTTTGGGACAAATGTAACCAAATGCCGCTTTCAGTAATTCGCATATGTTGGGAATAAAAAAGTCGTAATTTCAAACAGCGAATACATGCAGAGAGCCAAAATTTGGCTTCAAAATATGTCTCAGGCCTCGAAATTGGGATGTTTGGGATATTTTTAAAACTGCAAGGAAGTTTGTGCAAAATGTAACTCACTTCCGCTTTCAGTACTTTGCATATGTTTGGCATAAAAAGTCGTAATATCAAACTGCGAATACGTGCAGCAAGCCAGAATTTGGCTTCAAAATATGGCTCAGGCCTCGAAATTGGGATGTTTGGGATATTTTGTAAACTGCAGGGAGGTATGGGACAAAAGTGACCAAACGCCGCTTTCAGTACTTGGCATATGTTGGGTATAAAAAGTCATAATTTCAAACTGCGAATACGTGCAGAGAGCCAGAATTTGGCTCCAAAATATATCTCAGGCCTCGAAATTGGAATGTTTGGGATATTTTAAAAACTGCAGGGGGGGTTTGGGACAAATGTGACCAAACGCCACTTTCCGTACTTAGCATATGTTGGGTATGAAAAGTCGTAATTTCAAATTGCGAATACGTGCAGAGAGCCAGAATTTGGCTCCAAAATATGGCTCCGGCCTCAAAATTGGGATGTTTGGGATATTTTGAAAACTGCAGGGGAGTTTGTGCAAAATGTGACTCACTACCGCTTTCAGTACTTGGCATATGTTGGGTACAAAAAGTCGTAATTTCAAACTGCGAATAGGTGCAGAGAGCCAGAATTTGGCTCCAAAATATGGCTCATGCCTGGAAATTAGGATGTTTGGGATATTTTGAAAATTGCAGGGGGGATTGGGACAAATGTGACCAAACGCCGCTTTCAGTACTTGGCATATGTTGGGTATAAAAAAGTCGTAATTTCACACTCCGAATACGTGCAGAGAGCCAGAATTTGGCTCCAAAATATGGCTCAGGCCTCGAAATTGGGATATTTGGGATATATTGAAAACTGCAGGGGAGTTTGCGCAAAATGTGACTCACTGCCGCTTTCAGTACTAGGCATATGTTGGGTATAAAAAATCATAATATCAAACTGCGAATACGTGCAGAGAGCCAGAATTTGGCTCCAATATATGGCTCAGGCCTCGAAATTGGGATGTTTGAGATATTTTCAAAACTGCAGTGAGGTTTGGGACAAATGTGACCAAACGCCGCTTTCAGTACTTCGCATATGTTGGGTATAAAAAGTCGTAATTTCAAACTGCGAATACGTGCAGAGAGCCTGAATTTGGCTCTGGCCTCGAAATTGGGATGTTTGTGATATTTTGAAAACTGCAGGGGTGTTTGATGCAAATAGGACCAAACGCCGCTTTCAGTACTTGGCATATGTTCCGTATAAAAAGTCATAATTTCAAACTGCGAATACGTGCAGAGAGCTAGAATTTGGCTCTAAAATATGACTCAGGCCTCGAAATTGGGAAGTTTGGGATATTTTGAAAATTGCAGGGGAGTTTGGGACAAATATGACCAAACGCCGCTTTCAGTACTTTGCATATGTTGGGTATAAAAAGTCGTAATTTCAAACTTCTAATACGTGCAGAGAGCCTGATTTTTGGGTCCAAAATATGGCTTAGGCCTCGAAATTGGGATGTTTGGGATATTTTGAAAACTGCAGGGAGGTTTGGGACAAATGTAACCAAATGCCGCTTTCAGTAATTCGCATATGTTGGGAATAAAAAAGTCGTAATTTCAAACAGCGAATACATGCAGAGAGCCAAAATTTGGCTTCAAAATATGTCTCAGGCCTCGAAATTGGGATGTTTGGGATATTTTTAAAACTGCAAGGAAGTTTGTGCAAAATGTAACTCACTTCCGCTTTCAGTACTTTGCATATGTTTGGCATAAAAAGTCGTAATATCAAACTGCGAATACGTGCAGCAAGCCAGAATTTGGCTTCAAAATATGGCTCAGGCCTCGAAATTGGGATGTTTGGGATATTTTGTAAACTGCAGGGAGGTATGGGACAAAAGTGACCAAACGCCGCTTTCAGTACTTGGCATATGTTGGGTATAAAAAGTCATAATTTCAAACTGCGAATACGTGCAGAGAGCCAGAATTTGGCTCCAAAATATGGCTCAGGCCTCGAAATTGGAATGTTTGGGATATTTTAAAAACTGCAGGGGGGGTTTGGGACAAATGTGACCAAACGCCACTTTCCGTACTTAGCATATGTTGGGTATGAAAAGTCGTAATTTCAAATTGCGAATACGTGCAGAGAGCCAGAATTTGGCTCCAAAATATGGCTCCGGCCTCAAAATTGGGATGTTTGGGATATTTTGAAAACTGCAGGGGAGTTTGTGCAAAATGTGACTCACTACCGCTTTCAGTACTTGGCATATGTTGGGTACAAAAAGTCGTAATTTCAAACTGCGAAAAGGTGCAGAGAGCCAGAATTTGGCTCCAAAATATGGCTCATGCCTGGAAATTAGGATGTTTGGGATATTTTGAAAATTGCAGGGGGGATTGGGACAAATGTGACCAAACGCCGCTTTCAGTACTTGGCATATGTTGGGTATAAAAAAGTCGTAATTTCACACTCCGAATACGTGCAGAGAGCCAGAATTTGGCTCCAAAATATGGCTCAGGCCTCGAAATTGGGATATTTGGGATATTTCGAAAACTGCAGGGGAGTTTGTGCAAAATGTGACTCACTGCCGCTTTCAGTACTTGGCATATGTTGGGTATAAAAAGTCGTAATATCAAACTGCGAATACTTGCAGAGAGCCAGAATTTGGCTCCAAAATATGGCTCAGGCCTCGAAATTGGGATGTTTGGGATATTTTGTAAACTGCAGGGAGGTTTGGGACAAATGTGACCAAACGCCGCTTTCAGTACTTGGCATATGTTGGGTATAAAAATTCGTAATTTCAAACTGCGAATATGTGCAGAGAGCCAAAATTTAGCTCCAAAACATGGCTCAGGCCTCGAAATTTTGATATTTGGGATATTTTGAAAATTGCAGGGGAGTTTGTGCAAAATGTTACTCTCTGCCGCTTTCAGTACTCTGCATATGTTGGGTATAAAAAGTCGTAATTTCAAACTGCGAATACGTGCAGAGAGCCAAAATTTGGCTCCAAAATATGTCTCAGGCCTCGAAATTGGAATGTTTAAGATATTTTAAAAACTGCAGGGGGGTTTGGGACAAATGTGACCAAACGCCACTTTCAGTAGTTGGCATATGTTGGGTATGAAAAGTCGTAATTTCAAACTGCGAATACGTGCAGAGAGCCAGAATTTGGCTCCAAAATATGGCTCAGGCCTCGAAATTGGGATGTTTGGGATATTTTGAAAACTGCAGGGAGGTTTGGGACAAATGTAACCAAATGCCGCTTTCAGTAATTCGCATATGTTGGGAATAAAAAAGTCGTAATTTCAAACAGCGAATACATGCAGAGAGCCAAAATTTGGCTTCAAAATATGTCTCAGGCCTCGATTTTGGGATGTTTGGGATATTTTGAAAACTGCAAGGAAGTTTGTGCAAAATGTGACTCACTTCCGCTTTCAGTACTTTGCATATGTTTGGTATAAAAAGTCGTAATATCAAACTGCGAATACGTGCAGCAAGCCAGAATTAGGCTTCAAAATATGGCTCAGGCCTCGAAATTGGGATATTTGGGATATTTTGTAAACTGCAGGGAGGTATCGGACAAAAGTGACCAAACGCCGCTTTCAGTACTTGGCATATGTTGGTTATAAAAAGTCGTAATTACAAACTGCGAATACGTGCAGAGAGCCAGAATTTGGCTCCAAAATATGGCTCAGGCCTCGAAATGGGAATGTTTGGGATATTTAGAAAACTGCAGGGGGGGTTTGGGACAATTGTGACCAAACGCCACTTTCAGTACTTGGCATATGTTGGGTATAAAAAAGTCGTAATTTCACACTGCGAATACGTACAGAGAGCCAGAATTTGGCTCCAAAATATGGCTCAGGCCTCGAAATTGGGATATTTGGGATATTTCGAAAACTGCAGGTGAGTTTGTGCAAAATGCGACTCACTGCCGCTTTCAGTACTTGGCATATGTTGGGTATAAAAAGTCGTAATTTCAAACTGCGAATACATCCAGAGAGCCAGAATTTGACTCCAAAATATGGCTCAGGCCTCGAAATTGGTTTGTTTGGGATATTTTGAAAACTGCAGGGGGGTTTGGGACAAATGTGACCAAACGCCGCTATCAGTACTTGGCATATGTTGGGTATGAAAAGTCGTAATTTCAAACTGCGAATACGTGCAGAGAGCCAGAATTTGGCTCCAAAATATGGCTCAGGCCTTGAAATTGGGATGTTTGGGATATTTTGAAAACTGCAGGGGAGTTTGTGCAAAATGTGATTCACTGCCGCTTTCAGTACTTGGCATATGTTGGGTATAAAAAGTCGTAATATCAAACTGCGAATACTTGCAAAGAGCCAGAATTTGGCTCCAAAATATGGCTCAGGCCTCGAAATTGGGATGTTTGGGATATTTTGTAAACTGCAGGGAGGTTTGGGACAAATGTGACCAAATGCCGCTTGCAGTACTTGGCATATGTTGGGTATAAAAATTCGTAATTTCAAACTGCGAATATGTGCAGAGAGCCAAAATTTAGCTCCAAAACATGGCTCAGGCCTCGAAATTTTGATATTTGGGATATTTTGAAAATTGCAGGGGAGTTTGTGCAAAATGTGACTCTCTGCCGCTTTCAGTACTTGGCATATGTTGGGTATAAAAAGTCGTAATTTCAAACGGCGAATACGTGCAGAGAGCCAGAATTTGGCTCCAAAATATGGCTCAGGCCTCGAAATTGGGATGTTTGGGATATATTGAAAACTGCAGGGGAGTTGCGCAAAATGTGACTCACTGCCGCTTTCAGTACTAGGCATATGTTGGGTATAAAAAATCATAATATCAAACTGCGAATACGTGCAGAGAGCCAGAATTTGGCTCCAATATATGGCTCAGGCCTCGAAATTGGGATGTTTGAGATATTTTCAAAACTGCAGTGAGGTTTGGGACAAATGTGACCAAACGCTGCTTTCAGTACTTCGCATATGTTGGGTATAAAAAGTCGTAATTTCAAACTGCGAATACGTGCAGAGAGCCTGAATTTGGCTCTGGCCTCGAAATTGGGATGTTTGTGATATTTTGAAAACTGCAGGGGTGTTTGATGCAAATAGGACCAAACGCCGCTTTCAGTACTTGGCATATGTTCCGTATAAAAAGTCATAATTTCAAACTGCGAATACGTGCAGAGAGCTAGAATTTGGCTCTAAAATATGACTCAGGCCTCGAAATTGGGAAGTTTGGGATATTTTGAAAATTGCAGGGGAGTTTGGGACAAATATGACCAAACGCCGCTTTCAGTACTTTGCATATGTTGGGTATAAAAAGTCGTAATTTCAAACTTCTAATACGTGCAGAGAGCCTGATTTTTGGGTCCAAAATATGGCTTAGGCCTCGAAATTGGGATGTTTGGGATATTTTGAAAACTGCAGGGAGGTTTGGGACAAATGTAACCAAATGCCGCTTTCAGTAATTCGCATATGTTGGGAATAAAAAAGTCGTAATTTCAAACAGCGAATACATGCAGAGAGCCAAAATTTGGCTTCAAAATATGTCTCAGGCCTCGAAATTGGGATGTTTGGGATATTTTTAAAACTGCAAGGAAGTTTGTGCAAAATGTAACTCACTTCCGCTTTCAGTACTTTGCATATGTTTGGCATAAAAAGTCGTAATATCAAACTGCGAATACGTGCAGCAAGCCAGAATTAGGCTTCAAAATATGGCTCAGGCCTCGAAATTGGGATGTTTGGGATATTTTGTAAACTGCAGGGAGGTATGGGACAAAAGTGACCAAACGCCGCTTTCAGTACTTGGCATATGTTGGGTATAAAAAGTCATAATTTCAAACTGCGAATACGTGCAGAGAGCCAGAATTTGGCTCCAAAATATGGCTCAGGCCTCGAAATTGGAATGTTTGGGATATTTTAAAAACTGCAGGGGGGGTTTGGGACAAATGTGACCAAACGCCACTTTCCGTACTTAGCATATGTTGGGTATGAAAAGTCGTAATTTCAAATTGCGAATACGTGCAGAGAGCCAGAATTTGGCTCCAAAATATGGCTCCGGCCTCAAAATTGGGATGTTTGGGATATTTTGAAAACTGCAGGGGAGTTTGTGCAAAATGTGACTCACTACCGCTTTCAGTACTTGGCATATGTTGGGTACAAAAAGTCGTAATTTCAAACTGCGAATAGGTGCAGAGAGCCAGAATTTGGCTCCAAAATATGGCTCATGCCTGGAAATTAGGATGTTTGGGATATTTTGAAAATTGCAGGGGGGATTGGGACAAATGTGACCAAACGCCGCTTTCAGTACTTGGCATATGTTGGGTATAAAAAAGTCGTAATTTCACACTCCGAATACGTGCAGAGAGCCAGAATTTGGCTCCAAAATATGGCTCAGGCCTCGAAATTGGGATATTTGGGATATTTCGAAAACTGCAGGGGAGTTTGTGCAAAATGTGACTCACTGCCGATTTCAGTACTTGGCATATGTTGGGTATAAAAAGTCGTAATTTCACACTGCGAATACGTCCAGAGAGCCAGAATTTGACTCCAAAATATGGCTCAGGCCTCGAAATTGGTTTGTTTGGGATATTTTGAAAACTGCAGGGGGGTTTGGGACAAATGTGACCAAACGCCGTTTACAGTACTTGGCATATGTTGGGTATGAAAAGTCGTAATTTCAAACTGCGAATACGTGCAGAGAGCCTGAATTTGGCTCCAAAATATGGCTTAGGCCTCGAAATTGGGATGTTTGGGATATTTTGAAAACTGCAGGGAGGTTTGGGACAAATGTGACCAAACGCCGCTTTCAGTACTTGGCATATGTTGGGTATGAAATGTCGTAATTTCAAACTGCGAATACGTGCGGAGAGCCAGAATTTGGCTCCAAAATATGGCTCAGGCCTCGAAATTGGGATGTTTGGGATATTTTGAAAACTGCAGGGGAGTTTGTGCAAAATGTGACTCACTGCCGCTTTCAGTACTTGGCATATGTTGGGTATAAAAAGTCGTAATATCAAACTGCGAATACTTGCAGAGAGCCAGAATTTGGCTCCAAAATATGGCTCAGGCTTCGAAATTGGGATGTTTGGGATATTTTGTAAACTGCAGGAAGGTTTGGGACAAATGTGACCAAACGCCGCTTTCAGTACTTGGCATATGTTGGGTATAAAAATTCGTAATTTCAAACTGCGAATATGTGCAGAGAGCCAAAATTTAGCTCCAAAACATGGCTCAGGCCTCGAAATTTTGATATTTGGGATATTTTGAAAATTGCAGGGGAGTTTGTGCAAAATGTTACTCTCTGCCGCTTTCAGTACTTGGCATATGTGGGGTATAAAAAGTCGTAATTTCAAACTGCGAATACGTGCAGAGAGCCAAAATTTGGCTCCAAAATATGTCTCAGGCCTCGAAATTGGAATGTTTAAGATATTTTAAAAACTGCAGGGGGGTTTGGGACAAATGTGACCAAACGCCACTTTCAGTACTTGGCATATGTTGGGTATGAAAAGTCGTAATTTCAAACTGCGAATACGTGCAGAGAGCCAGAATTTGGCTCCAAAATATGGCTCAGGCCTCGAAATTGGGATGTTTGGGATATTTTGAAAACTGCAGGGAGGTTTGGGACAAATGTAACCAAATGCCGCTTTCAGTAATTCGCATATGTTGGGAATAAAAAAGTCGAAATTTCAAACAGCGAATACATGCAGAGAGCCAAAATTTGGCTTCAAAATATGTCTCAGGCCTCGATTTTGGGATGTTTGGGATATTTTGAAAACTGCAAGGAAGTTTGTGCAAAATGTGACTCACTTCCGCTTTCAGTACTTTGCATATGTTTGGTATAAAAAGTCGTAATATCAAACTGCGAATACGTGCAGCAAGCCAGAATTAGGCTTCAAAATATGGCTCAGGCCTCGAAATTGGGATATTTGGGATATTTTGTAAACTGCAGGGAGGTATCGGACAAAAGTGACCAAACGCCGCTTTCAGTACTTGGCATATGTTGGTTATAAAAAGTCGTAATTACAAACTGCGAATACGTGCAGAGAGCCAGAATTTGGCTCCAAAATATGGCTCAGGCCTCGAAATTGGAATGTTTGGGATATTTTAAAAACTGCAGGGGGGGTTTGGGACAAATGTGACCAAACGCCACTTTCCGTACTTAGCATATGTTGGGTATGAAAAGTCGTAATTTCAAATTGCGAATACGTGCAGAGAGCCAGAATTTGGCTCCAAAATATGGCTCCGGCCACAAAATTGGGATTTTTTGGATATTTTGAAAACTGCAGGGTAGTTTGTGCAAAATGTGACTCACTACCGCTTTCAGTACTTGGCATATGTTGGGTACAAAAAGTCGTAATTTCAAACTGCGAATAGGTGCAGAGAGCCAGAATTTGGCTCCAAAATATGGCTCATGCCTGGAAATTAGGATGTTTGGGATATTTTGAAAATTGCAGGGGGGATTGGGACAAATGTGACCAAACGCCGCTTTCAGTACTTGGCATATGTTGGGTATAAAAAAATCGTAATTTCACAGTCCGAATACGTGCAGAGAGCCAGAATTTGGCTCCAAAATATGGCTCAGGCCTCGAAATTGGGATATTTGGGATATTTCGAAAACTGCAGGGGAGTTTGTGCAAAATGTGACTCACTGCCGCTTTCAGTACTTGGCATATGTTGGGTATAAAAAGTCGTAATTTCATACTGCGAATACGTCCAGAGAGCCAGAATTTGACTCCAAAATATGGCTCAGGCCTCGAAATTGGTTTGTTTGGGATATTTTGAAAACTGCAGGGGGGTTTGGGACAAATGTGACCAAACGCCGTTTACAGTACTTGGCATATGTTGGGTATGAAAAGTCGTAATTTCAAACTGCGAATACGTGCAGAGAGCCTGAATTTGGCTCCAAAATATGGCTTAGGCCTCGAAATTGGGATGTTTGGGATATTTTGAAAACTGCAGGGAGGTTTGGGACAAATGTGACCAAACGCCGCTTTCAGTACTTGGCATATGTTGGGTATGAAATGTCGTAATTTCAAACTGCGAATACGTGCGGAGAGCCAGAATTTGGCTCCAAAATATGGCTCAGGCCTTGAAATTGGGATGTTTGGGATATTTTGAAAACTGCAGGGGAGTTTGTGCAAAATGTGACTCACTGCCGCTTTCAGTACTTGGCATATGTTGGGTATAAAAAGTCGTAATATCAAACTGCGAATACTTGCAGAGAGCCAGAATTTGGCTCCAAAATATGGCTCAGGCCTCGAAATTGGGATGTTTGGGATATTTTGTAAACTGCAGGGAGGTTTGGGACAAATGTGACCAAACGCCGCTTTCAGTACTTGGCATATGTTGGGTATAAAAATTCGTAATTTCAAACTGCGAATATGTGCAGAGAGCCAAAATTTAGCTCCAAAACATGGCTCAGGCCTCGAAATTTTGATATTTGGGATATTTTGAAAATTGCAGGGGAGTTTGTGCAAAATGTTACTCTCTGCCGCTTTCAGTACTTGGCATATGTTGGGTATAAAAAGTCGTAATTTCAAACTGCGAATACGTGCAGAGAGCCAAAATTTGGCTCCAAAATATGTCTCAGGCCTCGAAATTGGAATGTTTAAGATATTTTAAAAACTGCAGGGGGGTTTGGGACAAATGTGACCAAACGCCACTTTCAGTACTTGGCATATGTTGGGTATGAAAAGTCGTAATTTCAAACTGCGAATACGTGCAGAGAGCCAGAATTTGGCTCCAAAATATGGCTCATGCCTCGAAATTGGGATGTTTGGGATATTTTGAAAACTGCAGGGAGGTTTGGGACAAATGGAACCAAATGCCGCTTTCAGTAATTCGCATATGTTGGGAATAAAAAAGTCGTAATTTCAAACAGCGAATACATGCAGAGAGCCAAAATTTGGCTTCAAAATATGTCTCAGGCCTCGATTTTGGGATGTTTGGGATATTTTAAAAACTGCAGGGAGGTTTGGGACAAATGTGACCAAACGCCGCTTTCAGTACTTGGCATATGTTGGGTATAAAAATTCGTAATTTCAAACTGCCAATATGTGCAGAGAGCCAAAATTTAGCTCAAAAAACATGGCTCAGGCCTCGAAATTTTGATATTTGGGATATTTTGAAAATTGCAGGGGAGTTTGTGCAAAATGTGACTCTCTGCCGCTTTCAGTACTTGGCATATGTTGGGTATAAAAAGTCGTAATTTCAAACTGCGAATACGTGCAGAGAGCCAGAATTTGGCTCCAAAATATGGCTCAGGCCTCGAAATTGGGATGTTTGGGATATTTTGTAAACTGCAGGGAGGTATCGGACAAAAGTGACCAAACGCCGCTTTCAGTACTTGGCATATGTTGGTTATAAAAAGTCGTAATTTCAAACTGCGAATACGTGCAGAGAGCCAGAATTTGGCTCCAAAATATGGCTCAGGCCTCGAAATGGGAATGTTTGGGATATTTTGAAAACTGCAGGGGGGGTTTGGGACAATTGTGACCAAACGCCACTTTCAGTACTTGGCATAAGTTGGGTATAAAAAAGTCGTAATTTCACACTGCGAATACATACAGAGAGCCAGAATTTGGCTCCAAAATATGGCTCAGGCCTCGAAATTGGGATATTTGGGATATTTCGAAAACTGCAGGTGAGTTTGTGCAAAATGTGACTCACTGCCGCTTTCAGTACTTGGCATATGTTGGGTATAAAAAGTCGTAATTTCAAACTGCGAATACATCCAGAGAGCCAGAATTTGACTCCAAAATATGGCTCAGGCCTCGAAATTGGTTTGTTTGGGATATTTTGAAAACTGCAGGGGGGTTTGGGACAAATGTGACCAAACGCCGCTCTCAGTACTTGGCATATGTTGGGTATGAAAAGTCGTAATTTCAAACTGCGAATACGTGCAGAGAGCCAGAATTTGGCTCCAAAATATGGCTCAGGCCTTGAAATTGGGATGTTTGGGATATTTTGAAAACTGCAGGGGAGTTTGTGCAAAATGTGATTCACTGCCACTTTCAGTACTTGGCATATGTTGGGTATAAAAAGTCGTAATATCAAACTGCGAATACTTGCAGAGAGCCAGAATTTGGCTCCAAAATATGGCTCAGGCCTCGAAATTGGGATGTTTGGGATATTTTGTAAACTGCAGGGAGGTTTGGGACAAATGTGACCAAACGCCGCTTTCAGTACTTGGCATATGTTGGGTATAAAAATTCGTAATTTCAAACTGCCAATATGTGCAGAGAGCCAAAATTTAGCTCAAAAAACATGGCTCAGGCCTCGAAATTTTGATATTTGGGATATTTTGAAAATTGCAGGGGAGTTTGTGCAAAATGTGACTCTCTGCCGCTTTCAGTACTTGGCATATGTTGGGTATAAAAAGTCGTAATTTCAAACTGCGAATACGTGCAGAGAGCCAGAATTTGGCTCCAAAATATGGCTCAGGCCTCGAAATTGGGATGTTTGGGATATTTTGAAAACTGCAGTGGAGTTTGTTCAAAATGTGACTCACTGCCGCTTTCAGTACTTGGCATATGTTGTGTATAAAAAGTCGTAATATCAAACAGCGAATACGTGCAGAGAGCCTGAATTTGGCTCCAAAATATGGCTCAGGCCTCGATATTGAGATGTTTCTGATATTTTGAAAACTGCAAAGAGGTTTGGACAAATGTGACCAAACGCCGCTTTCAGTACTTCGCATATGTTGGGTATAAAAAAGTCATAATTTCAAACTGCGAATACGTGCAGAGAGCCAGAATTTGGCTCCAAAATATGGCTCAGGCCTCGAAATTGGGATGTTTGGGATATATTGAAAACTGCAGGGGAGTTTGAGCAAAATGTGACTCACTGCCGCTTTCAGTACTAGGCATATGTTGGGTATAAAAAATCATAATATCAAACTGCGAATACGTGCAGAGAGCCAGAATTTGGCTCCAATATATGGCTCAGGCCTCGAAATTGGGATGTTTGAGATATTTTCAAAACTGCAGTGAGGTTTGGGACAAATGTGACCAAACGCCGCTTTCAGTACTTCGCATATGTTGGGTATAAAAAGTCGTAATTTCAAACTGCGAATACGTGCAGAGAGCCTGAATTTGGCTCTGGCCTCGAAATTGGGATGTTTGTGATATTTTGAAAACTGCAGGGGTGTTTGATGCAAATAGGACCAAACGCCGCTTTCAGTACTTGGCATATGTTCCGTATAAAAAGTCATAATTTCAAACTGCGAATACGTGCAGAGAGCTAGAATTTGGCTCTAAAATATGACTCAGGCCTCGAAATTGGGAAGTTTGGGATATTTTGAAAATTGCAGGGGAGTTTGGGACAAATATGACCAAACGCCGCTTTCAGTACTTTGCATATGTTGGGTATAAAAAGTCGTAATTTCAAACTTCTAATACGTGCAGAGAGCCTGAATTTTGGTTCCAAAATATGGCTTAGGCCTCGAAATTGGGATGTTTGGGATATTTTGAAAACTGCAGGGAGGTTTGGGACAAATGTAACCAAATGCCGCTTTCAGTAATTCACATATGTTGGGAATAAAAAAGTCGTAATTTCAAACAGCGAATACATGCAGAGAGCCAAAATTTGGCTTCAAAATATGTCTCAGGCCTCGAAATTGGGATGTTTGGGATATTTTTAAAACTGCAAGGAAGTTTGTGCAAAATGTGACTCACTTCCGCTTTCAGTACTTTGCATATGTTTGGTATAAAAAGTCGTAATATCAAACTGCGAATACGTGCAGCAAGCCAGAATTTGGCTTCAAAATATGGCTCAGGCCTCGAAATTGGGATGTTTGGGATATTTTGTAAACTGCAGGGAGGTATGGGACAAAAGTGACCAAACGCCGCTTTCAGTACTTGGCATATGTTGGGTATAAAAATTCGTAATTTCAAACTGCGAATACGTGCAGAGAGCCAGAATTTGGCTCCAAAATATGGCTCAGGCCTCGAAATTGGAACGTTTGGGATATTTTGAAAACTGCAGGGGGGGTTTGGGACAAAAGTGACCAAACGCCACTTTCCGTACTTAGCATATGTTGGGTATGAAAAGTCGTAATTTCAAATTGCGAATACGTGCAGAGAGCCAGAATTTGGCTCCAAAATATGGCTCCGGCCTCAAAATTGGGATGTTTGGGATATTTTGGAAACTCCAGGGGAGTTTGTGCAAAATGTGACTCACTGCCGCTTTCAGTACTTGGCATATGTTGGGTACAAAAAGTCGTAATTTCAAACTGCGAATAGGTGCAGAGAGCCAGAATTTGGCTCCAAAATATGGCTCATGCCTCGAAATTAGGATGTTTGAGATATTTTGAAAATTGCAGGGGGGATTGGGACATATGTGACCAAACGCCGCTTTCAGTACTTGGCATATGTTGGGTATAGAAAAGTCGTAATTTCACACTCCGAATACGTGCAGAGAGCCAGAATTTGGCTCCAAAATATGGCTCAGGCCTCGAAATTGGGATATTTGGGATATTTCGAAAACTGCAGGGGAGTTTGTGCAAAATGTGACTCACTGCCGCTTTCAGTACTTTGCATATGTTGGGTATAAAAAGTCGTAATATCAAACTGCGAATACTTGCAGAGAGCCAGAATTTGGCTCCAAAATATGGCTCAGGCCTCGAAATTGGGATGTTTGGGATATTTTGTAAACTGCAGGGAGGTTTGGGACAAATGTGACCAAACGCCGCTTTCAGTACTTGGCATATGTTGGGTATAAAAATTAGTAATTTCAAACTGCGAATATGTGCAGAGAGCCAAAATTTAGCTCCAAAACATGGCTCAGGCCTCGAAATTTTGATATTTGGGATATTTTGAAAATTGCAGGGGAGTTTGTGCAAAACGTGACTCTCTGCCGCTTTCAGTACTTGGCATATGTTGGGTATAAAAAGTCGTAATTTCAAACTGCGAATATGTGCAGAGAGCCAAAATTTGGCTCCAAAATATGTCTCAGGCCTCGAAATTGGAATGTTTAAGATATTTTGAAAACTGCAGGGGGGTTTGGGACAAATGTGACCAAACGCCGCTTTCAGTACTTGGCATATGTTGTGTATAAAAAGTCGTAATATCAAACAGCGAATACGTGCAGAGAGCCTGAATTTGGCTCCAAAATATGGCTCAGGCCTCGATATTGAGATGTTTCTGATATTTTGAAAACTGCAAAGAGGTTTGGACAAATGTGACCAAACGCCGCTTTCAGTACTTCGCATATGTTGGGTATAAAAAGTCGTAATTTCAAACTGCGAATACGTGCAGAGAACCTGAATTTGGCTCTGGCCTCGAAATTGGGATGTTTGTGATATTTTGAAAACTGCAGGGGTGTTTGATGCAAATAGGACCAAACGCCGCTTTCAGTACTTGGCATATGTTCCGTATAAAAAGTCATAATTTCAAACTGCGAATACGTGCAGAGAGCTAGAATTTGGCTCTAAAATATGACTCAGGCCTCGAAATTGGGAAGTTTGGGATATTTTGAAAATTGCAGGGGAGTTTGGGACAAATATGACCAAACGCCGCTTTCAGTACTTTGCATATGTTGGGTATAAAAAGTCGTAATTTCAAACTTCTAATACGTGCAGAGAGCCTGAATTTTGGTTCCAAAATATGGCTTAGGCCTCGAAATTGGGATGTTTGGGATATTTTGAAAACTGCAGGGAGGTTTGGGACAAATGTAACCAAATGCCGCTTTCAGTAATTCGCATATGTTGGGAATAAAAAAGTCGTAATTTCAAACAGCGAATACATGCAGAGAGCCAAAATTTGGCTTCAAAATATGTCTCAGGCCTCGAAATTGGGATGTTTGGGATATTTTGAAAACTGCAAGGAAGTTTGTGCAAAATGTGACTCACTTCCGCTTTCAGTACTTTGCATACGTTTGGTATAAAAAGTCGTAATATCAAACTGCGAATACGTGCAGCAAGCCAGAATTTGGCTTCAAAATATGGCTCAGGCCTCGAAATTGGGATGTTTGGGATATTTTGTAAACTGCAGGGAGGTATGGGACAAAAGTGACCAAACGCCGCTTTCAGTACTTGGCATATGTTGGGTATAAAAATTCGTAATTTCAAACTGCGAATACGTGCAGAGAGCCAGAATTTGGCTCCAAAATATGGCTCAGGCCTCGAAATTGGAATGTTTGGGATATTTTCAAAACTGCAGGGGGGGTTTGGGACAAATGTGACCAAACGCCACTTTCCGTACTTAGCATATGTTGGGTATGAAAAGTCGTAATTTCAAATTGCGAATACGTGCAGAGAGCCAGAATTTGGCTCCAAAATATGGCTCCGGCCTCAAAATTGGGATGTTTGGGATATTTTGAAAACTGCAGGGGAGTTTGTGCAAAATGTGACTCACTGCCGCTTTCAGTACTTGGCATATGTTGGGTACAAAAAGTCGTAATTTCAAACTGCGAATAGGTGCAGAGAGCCAGAATTTGGCTCCAAAATATGGCTCATGCCTCGAAATTAGGATGTTTGGGATATTTTGAAAATTGCAGGGGGGATTGGGACAAATGTGACCAAACGCCGCTTTCAGTACTTGGCATATGTTGGGTATAAAAAAGTCGTAATTTCACACTCCGAATACGTGCAGAGAGCCAGAATTTGGCTCCAAAATATGGCTCAGGCCTCGAAATTGGGATATTTGGGATATTTCGAAAATTGCAGGGGAGTTTGTGCAAAATGTGACTCACTGCCGCTTTCAGTACTTGGCATATGTTGGGTATAAAAAGTCGTAATTTCAAACTGCAAATACGTCCAGAGAGCCAGAATTTGACTCCAAAATATGGCTCAGGCCTCGAAATTGGTTTGTTTGGGATATTTTGAAAACTGCAGGGGGGTTTGGGACAAATGTGACCAAACGCCGTTTACAGTACTTGGCACATGTTGGGTATGAAAAGTCGTAATTTCAAACTGCGAATACGTGCAGAGTGCCTGAATTTGGCTCCAAAATATGGCTTAGGCCTCGAAATTGGGATGTTTGGGATATTTTGAAAACTGCAGGGAGGTTTGGGACAAATGTGACCAAACGCCGCTTTCAGTACTTGGCATATGTTGGGTATGAAAAGTCGTAATTTCAAACTGCGAATACGTGCGGAGAGCCAGAATTTGGCTCCAAAATATGGCTCAGGCCTTGAAATTGGGATGTTTGGGATATTTTGAAAACTGCAGGGGAGTTTGTGCAAAATGTTACTCACTGCCGCTTTCAGTACTTGGCATATGTTGGGTATAAAAAGTCGTAATATCAAACTGCGAATACTTGCAGAGAGCCAGAATTTGGCTCCAAAATATGGCTCAGGCCTCGAAATTGGTATGTTTGGGATATTTTGTAAACTGCAGGCAGGTTTGGGACAAATGTGACCAAACGCCGCTTTCAGTACTTGGCATATGTTGGGTATAAAAATTCGTAATTTCAAACTGTGAATATGTGCAGAGAGCCAAAATTTAGCTCCAAAACATGGCTCAGGCCTCGAAATTTTGATATTTGGGATATTTTGAAAATTGCAGGGGAGTTTGTGCAAAATGTGACTCTCTGCCGCTTTCAGTACTTGGCATATGTTGGGTATAAAGTCGTAATTTCAAACTGCGAATACGTGCAGAGAGCCAAAATTTGGCTCCAAAATATGTCTCAGGGTCGAAATTGGAATGTTTAAGATATTTTGAAAACTGCAGGGGGGTTTGGGACAAATGTGACCAAACGCCGCTTGCAGTACTTGGCATATGTTAGGTATGAAAAGTCGTAATTTCAAACTGCGAATACGTGCAGAGAGCCAGAATTTGGCTCCAAAATATGGCTCAGGCCTCGAAATTGGGATGTTTGGGATATTTTGTAAACTGCAGGGAGGTATGGGACAAAAGTAACCAAACGCCGCTTTCAGTACTTGGCATATGTTGGGTATAAAAAGTCGTAATTTCAAACTGCGAATACGTGCAGAGAGCCAGAATTTGGCTCCAAAATATGGCTCATGCCTCGAAATTAGGATGTTTGGGATATTTTGAAAACTGCAGGGGGGTTTGGGACAAATGTGACCAAACGCCGTTTACAGTACTTGGCATATGTTGGGTATGAAAAGTCGTAATTTCAAACTGCGAATACGAGCAGAGAGCCTGAATTTGGCTCCAAAATATGGCTTAGGCCTCGAAATTGGGATATTTGGGATATTTCGAGAACTGCAGGGGAGTTTGTGCAAAATGTGACTCACTGCCGCTTTCAGTACTTGGCATATGTTGGGTATAAAAAGTCGTAATTTCAAACTGCGAATACGTCCAGAGAGCCAGAATTTGACTCCAAAATATGGCTCAGGCCTCGAAATTGGTTTGTTTGGGATATTTTGAAAACTGCAGGGGGGTTTGGGACAAATGTGACCAAACGCCGTTTACAGTACTTGGCATATGTTGGGTATGAAAAGTCGTAATTTCAAACTGCGAATACGTGCAGAGAGCCTGAATTTGGCTCCAAAATATGGCATAGGCCTCGAAATTAGGATGTTTGGGATATTTTGAAAACTGCAGGGAGGTTTGGGACAAATGTGACCAAACGCCGCTTTCAGTACTTGGAATATGTTGGGTATGAAAAGTCGTAATTTCAAACTGCGAATACGTGCGGAGAGCCAGAATTTGGCTCCAAAATATGGCTCAGGCCTTGAAATTGGGATGTTTGGGATATTTTGAAAACTGCAGGGGAGTTTGTGCAAAATGTGACTCACTGCCGCTTTCAGTACTTGGCATATGTTGGGTATAAAAAGTCGTAATATCAAACTGCGAATACTTGCAGAGAGCCATAATTTGGCTCCAAAATATGGCTCAGGCCTCGAAATTGGGATGTTTGGGATATTTTGTAAACTGCAGGGAGGTTTGGGACAAATGTGACCAAACGCCGCTTTCAGTACTTGGCATATGTTGGGTATAAAAATTCGTAATTTCAAACTGCGAATATGTGCAGAGAGCCAAAATTTAGCTCCAAAACATGGCTCAGGCCTCGAAATTTTGATATTTGGGATATTTTGAAAATTGCAGGGGAGTTTGTGCAAAATGTGACTCTCTGCCGCTATCAGTACTTGGCATATGTTGGGTATAAAAAGTCGTAATTTCAAACTGCGAATACGTGCAGAGAGCCAAAATTTGGCTCCAAAATATGTCTCAGGCCTCGAAATTGGAATGTTTAAGATATTTTGAAAACTGCAGGGGGGTTTGGGACAAATGTGACCAAACGCCGCTTCCAGTACTTGGCATATGTTGTGTATAAAAAGTCGTAATATCAAACTGCGAATACGTGCAGAGAGCCAGAATTTGGCTCCAAAATATGGCTCAGGCCTCGATATTGAGATGTTTCTGATATTTTGAAAACTGCAGGGAGGTTTGGACAAATGTGACCAAACGCCGCTTTCAGTACTTCGCATATGTTGGGTATAAAAAGGTCATAATTTCAAACTACGAATACGTGCAGTAAGCCAGAATTTGGCTCCAAAATATGGCTCAGGCCTCGAAATTGGGATGTTTGGGATATTTTGAAAACTGCAGGGGAGTTTGTGCAAAATGTGACTCACTGCCGCTTTCAGTACTAGGCATATGTTGGGTATAAAAAATCGTAATATCAAACTGCGAATACGTGCAGAGAGCCAGAATTTGGCTCCAATATATGGCTCAGGCCTCGAAATTGGGATGTTTGGGATATTTTCAAAACTGCAGTGAGGTTTGGGACAAATGTGACCAAACGCCGCTTTCAGTACTTCGCATATGTTGGGTATAAAAATCGTAATTCCAAACAGCGAATACGTGCAGAGAGCCAGAATTTGGCTCCAAAATATGGCTCAGGCCTCGAAATTGGGATATTAGCTCTTTCGCGCATTTGATGAGTTCTAGGTCGTCACCGAATTTTCTTACGTTTCCGCATAACAGACTACGCGTGTAGTCCTGCGAAAAAATATTTGTATAAATTCCATTTCCTAACCAATTTTGATGGGGATACTCTCAAATTGTTCGCCATGAAATTCCCGTTCTCCCTCACCGACCACATGGCATCTCGGCCTACCCGGTCACGTGGTCAGCCCATCGTTTTTTTGACACCCCAAGTGCCTACACTACGCTCCCCTCTCGCGGCAAACGTGACCTGTTTTACGCATTTATTTCTGTTCTCGTGTACCTACAACCCATTCAATACCTTCAACATGGATGCTGCACCAGGAACAAGCAGTGGAACGCAAAAAAGAGGTAGGAAATCGAAGAAAGATGACGAGATCGCCATGATTTACGATCTGTATCGTGGGGTCAAGCTCACTCCATCCAAGATTCCCGACCTTGTTGAAGCGTTTTCAGGGTCTTCGGATGATGATATTGAGGCTGACGAACCTGAATGTGACGTGCTATATGAGGTTTCCTCAACTGAGGAGGATAGTTCGAGTGAGAGTGAGGATGAGAGTGATGAAGAAGCCCTAGCCCCGCCACGCGGAAAGCGCACGTGTCCGGTACCAAAGAGGGCTAGGCTGGGTGATGAGTGGAATCGTAGCAATACTCCTCCCATCGTTGATGACTTTTCTGCAAACCCAGGCCTAACAATTCCACTACCTGCTACTCCATTGCAGTTTATACAATTATTTTTCACTAGAGCAGTGGTGGAATATTTAGCGTATGAAACCTATTTGTATACCACACACATCATACATCTGATGGCTGCCTCAGCAAGAAAAACATGGAAACCAGTGTCTGTGAAAGAAATGGCCCGATATTTGGCCCTGTGCCTACTGATGGGGATAGTGAAGCAGCCTACAATGAGGATGTACTAGCAGACGAATCAGATGTGGCATTGTCGATTCTTCAACTTGTTTCTGTCGTCTGCGCAGTTCCAACATATTTGTAAGTTCTTCCACATGTATAGCAAAAAAGGTGCTCCAGTGAATAATAGTGACAGATTGATAAAAGTTAGACCACTAATGGAATATTTTACCGAGAAATTTGCGTCTGTATATATCCCCAAAAAAGAATTGAGTCTCGATGAGGGTACAATGCCTTGGCGTGGCCGCCTCTCTTTCAAGGTCTATAATCCAAACAAGCCTGATAAATATGGTGTAAAATTTTATATGTTGGCCGATGGGACATCAGGCTACATATATAAATTTGATGTGTATTGTGGAATTGGAAAAACGACAGTGGAAACCGTCATGGGGTTGATGGCGCCCCTAGTCAACAAGGGTTATCATCTGTATATGAATAACTACTATAACTCAGTAAGCCTAACAGAAAAATTACGTGAAGTGGGTGTTTACACATGTTGCACACTTAGACTCCAACGTGGCGCCCCCAAAGTATCTGCAACCACAAGTTTCAATTGAAATCATTTCTATGACAATCTTCTATCACATTAGCATATAATAAAGGATCTGATTAAGCGGATTTACCAAAATATATTTAGTTTTACTAATACAAATAGTCAAAGTTCCCCCCCAAAATTATGCAAATGTATCAAGTTTATTACTAATTATAAAATCAATAAATGAACTTAGGAAAAAAGTTTCATACATACTAAAGAGACATAAACTTTAATATAAGGTGTAAGTTTCATGTAAATTGAATATAAAATGAAAGAGTGGAGATACGTTTAGTTACTTGAAAATAAATAATTAAAAAATGAAGTCTGAGATGCTGTCATCTGTGGACGAGGATGACATCAACCAATTTCCTACAAAATTGGCACCATCACAAATAGGCTTACGTGCAGTCAGGTGTATAAGTACCATGCAAATCGTCCGATAAACAAATAATTAATAACAAAAAATTGATTTTTTATATTTTTATTTTTTTAATAAAACTAATTATTAATTTTTGTATTATATGCTATTGTGATTGCTGAGAGTCATAGACATGATTTCAGTTGACACTTGTGTTTGATGTTAACTTTTTAACATTTTGGAAAACTGGTGACACATAATTCTATATTTTGTTTTCTCCCTTCCTATTTATGCTGAAGATGAAGACCAGATGAAGCCCTTTTCATGTACAACTAGTCAAAAAAGTTTGATTGAAATCGAACTAATTTTCATTTATTGCATATTTTCGGCATATTTTAAAGTTATGCCCTCCTTAAGTCAATACGTTACATCAACAATATAGAGATAGACTTAAGGCTCTCAGAACTGTAGTGGAGTACAGCCCTAAATGCGGTGTAAATATTAGAATAGTAAAAATTATGTACTTAGCATATATAAGGTCACTAATAGATTATCATGCACCAGTTTTGGTCCTGCAAAATGGCAAAAGTATTGATAGATTGGAAAAAATGCAAAATGAAGCACTCAGAATTATACTTGGCTGTCCTATAACTACCAAATTCCTCAATATTTGGAAATAGTTAAATATACCTAGCATTCAATATAGAATATTTGAAATCAGTCTTATGATGGGACTAAAGCTTCTGCATGATAACAAAAGCAACATTGTGTCAGTTGAACTGTTAGAACACACACACGCAATGGAATTAGCGAATCTAAATGGATTCAATTAACAGCCACACATATTAAAATGATAGGACTGCACGATGTTTATACAGATGAAAATGTACAGCACTTCCCTCCACCCTGGCAGATAGTACCTTTTGACATCGTGACGCCTGCATACCCCACCAAGAAAGTAATCACAAACAACCCTCATGCTCAGCTTGCTGCTAAATTAAGCACCACAGAACACATTCACAATATACAACCTCAAAACAACATCGCACAGACCATATACACTGACAGATTACTCAATACAACTACAGGAAGGACCGGTAGTGCGGTTATTGTTCATCAGCTCCATGGTAGCCCAATTCAAAGGAATATAAGAGTTAGTAACTGGGCATCCACAATGCAAGCTGAGTTGGTAGCGATACTGGTAGCACTCGAAATTATTGACAGCACTGAAGTAGATAGCTTAATTATTCTCGACTTCCTTTCCTGACTACGAGCAATAAATAGTTTGCAATCAAGTAATAACGTGCTTGTCTCAGAAGCCAGACATAGATATATAAGCATACCTAACAAGGTGGTAAATATAAAATTGTTGTGGATTCCTTCTCACATTGGCCTGCAGGAACATAATAAAGTTGACGCCCTTGCTAAGGTTGCAGTATTGAACGGATTCTTGAGCTATAAAGTCGGTCCATTAAAAGTGTCATTTAGACGAGAACTCCTGGATGAGTTTGAAGAAAGTTTAACTGTGTAAACTGGAACTAGCAGGTCCATTGTTTATCACAATGAAATGTATCAAGTAAAATATGTGTATGGCGCAAGTAACAACATCAGCAGACTAACAGACGTTGTCACAGCTCGAATAAAACGTGGCTACAAGTATCTCTAGCAGTTCGGCTTGTATAGGGATCTAGATGAAGTAAAGTGTAAAGTGAGTGGATAAAGACAGGGACACACACTCGAACACTATATCTTTGATTGTAGTAAAATGGAACCATTTAGAGACAAAACTAAACTCACGTTGTATGAAATAGCAACCTATCTTATTACTAAGGATAAAATACCTGAAATCCTTGCACTGTATCCATGTTTCGCTCTCAGTAGATAAACGACATATGAGATTAAGAAACAAGTAATGCATTGTGAAGACTAATATTAACAAACAGCAGCTCCCCTATGACTCTCTAATATCTCCATAGTTCGAACAATTATGTATTAGCGATAAGACCCACCATTAATGAATAATGACTTACAGTAAAAATATAGCTATTGAAATAGAACATTCTATGTAACTAGCTGGCATTGTAATTATAAAGGGTGAAGGATAGATGTGTGAAGGAAAATGTTAATGTAATAATCTCCGTTGAGGTCTGATAAAGATCTTTTGTGCTCTTTGTAATCCTTTTTGCGCTATGGCTCAGAGATGAGAATGGGGTTCGCAATAAACTAGCCGCCATCGGCGGCAACAATCAAATCACACTGTTCACCACTTTGAAACCTAGTTGAATGCTTCCAGAAACTAGAGGAGTATATCACGGCAAGGTTGTAGACTCCTTAAAGCCGACTGAGCCCATTTTATAGTAAATCCATGTGTTAGCTTTCAAATTGTAAGACTGGTGGAGTAGGCCCAATATGTCATTTCCCATAGAGTCCTCCCCACCATTCCCCACTCCACCATCCCCTCTTCCTTCCCACCATGCCTCACTCCCCTATCCCTTTGTCTTCCCCCACCATTCTCCATCCCCCATCCCTTGTCCAGATCATCCCAAACTACCCCGTCCCTTTGTCCTTCCCCACCATAACATCCTCCCTTGTCCCCTCGTCCTCCTCACCATCTATCACTTCCGTCCCCTCATCATCCCCACCATTCCCCACTACCTCGTCCGATGCCATCCCAAATGGTCTGATGTTCCCATCACTGAAATATAGGAAAAATAGTTAAAACAAAAATGAAAATATGAAAAAATATATAAATAAACTGTACACGCGAAATGAAGGGACTGGTAAACAACACAGCTCAATTCCAACACAATTCTCACAAAATAATTAAATCAAAATGAAAATAAATCAAAATCTATGAAAATTCAATTTATCAATGCAATCAGAAACATTGAAATTGAATTCTTACGTATCTAGTATAGCATGAGTGTTGCTCTTACACACAACAGATGGTGCTGTTTTTCAAGAAAAACATAGTTTTACCGGTCACAGGTGTGGCTTCTATACTTATACTTACGAAATGAACGGTATGGTAAACAACACAGCTCAATTCCAGCACAATGTCACACAAAATAATTCACTATAAATAAAACAAATTGAAATCTATGAAAATAAAATTTATCAATGCAATCGGAAACATAGAAATAGAATTCGTGACATATTTATTATAGCGTGCATTTTTCCATTATGTGCAACAGATGGCGCTGTTTTTCAAAAATGCATGTTGTTACCTGTCACAGGGGTGGCATCCATATAGGAGGTATATAAAAAGACGTGCCAATTCGAATGCAATATTGTGCCAAAATTTCAAAGCAATTAATGGAGAACTTTCGGAGATTACAGCGTGTGTTGCTCTTATGTCCAACAGATGGCGCTGTTTTTCAAAAAAAGCATGTTTTTTTCCTGTCACAGGTGAGGCATGTATATAGTAGATATATAAAATGGACGCGTCTATTCGAATGCTATGTTGTGTCAAAATTTCAACGCAATCGGTAAAGAAGTTTCGAAGATTTCCCTCGCATGAAAAACACATGAAAAACACAGTTTTTCAGAAAAAGCATGTTTTTTTTTAAGATGTCACAGACGTGACATCTATATAATATGTATATAAAAACCTACTCGGATGCGAATGGAACGTTGTGTGAAAATTTCAAAGCAATCGGTGAAGAACTTTCGGAGATTAGCGATTTTGAACAAACGAACATTTCCATTTTTATTTATATAGACTAACTGTACCCGCCACACGTTGCTGTGGCTCAGTTTGGTTAAATGGAAAAGAAAAAAAAAAGTAAGCGCACGTTTCTAATATGTTTAACTTCACAATGCTTGTGGGTATACAATATTTTTTGTTGTTCCATTGTCTGTGGAGATATAGAGATTGTCTGGTTTGCCGACTCTAGAACACTCAACATATAATTGTTCATGTGAGATGCCATCCGTGTCTAAATATAAACCGCACAATTCTAAAGATTGGCCCAGAGCTATGTTGATTTTAACTGTAAACACCAATCGAACTGGAAATTACAATCTCTTAAATTGAAATGGCATATCTGATGGAATCATAGGAATGCGAGGAATGAGGACATCTTCACCTTTGAAAGGTCCTGTCAAGATTGTTGCTTCTACGACGTTGCTGATTAAATTTTTTACTGCAAGGGGCGTGGCAATGCAAAGTTTTTTTCTGGTTGATATATCGCAACATGATAATTGGCACGCCGATTTTGAATTGCCGTATGTGTGATGGTATCCCTGGCAGATCAAGTGAATAAAAAAATTCTGTTGGATAATTAGCCGCTTCATCTGCTTCCTCAACAGTATCGATGGAATTGTATGTGACTGCCTCGCTTTGAATGTTAGATTGAACAATATTGTTAAGTTCGTAGACGTCTTTGTTCTTGGCCGCAAGAATAGCTTGTTCATTCAGCGAATCGTGATTCTTATAATTGGTTTGAATAATGGGAAATACTTTCTCAACCAATTCTACACTAAATTGTAAAAGTTATGTGGTAATGAAATTCGTCCTGAGGTCAGATCAACCGGCACGTTTCCGTTCTCAATTTCCAGAAATTGGTGTGAGAACATCTCAGCTGATGGATGATTTTGCAGCTGGACACGTGTATTTGTAGCTAATTTTAACGTTTTTACGTGGCGTCACAAAGTGGAGTATTTCAGGCAAGCATTTATTTCGTCTGCTGGTGTCGATCGAGGAATTACAGGTAATGTTTGCCTGAAATCTCCTGTAAATTATATTCATGTGTTCCCAAATGGTCCGATGTTTCAACGCCAATCTTGCAATGATCAATCTACCCAACTAAAATTTATTTACCCAAATAAAGAGCAACATTAAGCAAACTTGGAGAACAATTTCACAAATATTTGGATCAAAGAAGTCTTTAAATAACAAAGCGACTCTCCTGTCTAATAACGATGGTCAGCTTTCAGCCTCTGATTCTGCTATTGAGTTCAATAGGTTCTTCTCTTCCATTGGTTCATCCCTTGCTAATGATATTCCATCTTCCAGTACTGACATTAAGGACTATCTTACAGGTAACTATCCACAGTCTCTGTACCTAAAGCCTATTAATTCCACTGACGTCAATGAGATAATCCTTTCCCTTAAAACCAAGTCTGGTGCCCTTGAGGAGATACCAACTTTAATCTACAAAAAAGACTCCAGATCTTTAGCCCCTGCTATTGCTTTGCTCTTCAACAAGTCACTTGAACTCCAAACCTTTCCAGATATTCTAAAAAAAAGCGAGAGTAACGCCTGTCCACAAATGTGGTGATCTCACAGATGTTAACAACTACAGACCTATATCAATCCTGCCAAACTTGTCAACAAATTTTGAAAAACTAATCTATACGCAGCTTTACTCATATCTAGCCAAACTCAATATACTTAGCCCTTGCCAATATGGCTTCAGGCCCAAAAAAAGCACTAACGATGCACTTATTAGTATGCTTAACTCGATTCATACAGCTCTTGATAAAAATGAGTTCCCTGTTGGGTTATTTGTGGACCTGCGTAAAGCTTTCGATACTGTCAACCACCAAAACCTTCTTCTTAAATTACATCATTATGGTGTCAGAGGACACTCCCTACAATACCTCAAATCCTACCTTACTGACAGGCTCCAATGTGTTTCTGTGAATAATACAATTTCTCCCACCCTACCCATCAATATTGGTGTTCCCCAGGGCAGCATACTTGGCCCTCTCCTCTTTCTCATCTACATTAATGACCTTCCAAATGCCTCCCAACACCTCAAACCAATTCTATTTGCTGACGACACAACCTTCATTTACTCCAGTCCTGATCCCCTTGCTCTAAATGCCACAGTAAATACTGAGCTAAATAAAGTCCATCTGTGGCTAACTGCCAACAAACTCACCCTTAACATTGACAAAACTTTCTATATTCTGTTTGGCAATAAATCCTCTAATCAAATAAATCTCAAAATAAACAATACCCAAATTTGTAACAAATTAGATGGCAAATTCCTTGGCATTCTCATTGACCACAAGCTGAATTTCCAGGGACACATTCTAAACATATCAAAAAAAGTTTCAAAAACTGTGGGCATTCTTTCTAAGATCAGATATTATGTACCACGCCCTGCCCTGGTGACTCTCTATTACTCCCTTATCTATCCATATCTCAACTATGGTATTTGTGCTTGGGGCTCTACTACCCAAAATCACTTACGTCCTCTAATTACTCAACACAAAGCTGCTATTAGGACAATATCCAATTCTGGCCCCAGACATCACTCGGTACCCCTACTTAAATCTCTGAATATGTTAGACATTAAGTCACTGCACATTCTCTCATGTGTATTATACATATATAAATCGCTAAACTATAATGCCAATCCTGATCTCAAAAGCTTCATAGAAGGTTGTAACCGAACCCATGAGCACCACACCAGAAATAAATACAGTTTTGATATTCCTAGAGTACGACTTAATCAAACCAGAAATGCTCTACAAATCAAGGGGCCCAGAATGTGGAATGACCTTCCCAACCATGTTAAAGACTGTACCTCTCTCAACCAGTTTAAGTTAAAAACGAAGCTATACCTAATAAATTCCCCGTAACCTACCTTACCCCTCTGTTGTCAACCCATGAATGTTTTTTGTTTAGTTTTTTTGTTTTTCAAATCAACGCTGTTTGAATGTAATTTTCTGTAATAATTTGTAATTGTATTTGTGCTGCTTTTTCAACAATGTTCCCCCCTCTTTTACCTTTATTTTTATTTGTTCTCAACACACTTTATTCTTTTTACCCATTAGTTTTAAGCTTTAGTCATTAATGTTTTTCCTGCCCGAAACGCTTTGCGTAATAGTGGCTTTAGGCATTGTATGTACTAGCTCTATCTATAAAGCCAACAAACTTTGTAAAATCTCTTTATGTATGTACCTTACCTAAATAAAAAAATATTATTATTATTAATTATTATTAATCAAGAGCCTCGAGCGATTTTTTGTGGGCCATTGTGCATTCATCCCAAACAATAAGTTTACATTTCTGCAATACTTTTCCCATGCCGGATGCATTGGAAATGTTGCACGTGGGAGTTTCAATGAGTTGCATGTTCAATGGCAATTTCAAAGCTGATGTAGCAGTTCTTCCACCTGGTAGCAATGTCGCAGCTTTTCCGGACGATGCAAGAGCTATGGTTATGCCATTTTGAGATCGAAATGCTGCCAGAATCAATCTAATTAGGAAGGTTTACAGTTCCTCCTGGCGCATCTAAGATGATTTCTCTGAACCCGTTATTGACAGTTGGAATTGTTTGATTGTAAATGCCTTTTCGCTCATGCGTTAGCTTAGGAATATTTGATTACACATACGACAACAGATCACCAGTTTTGTAATTTTGTTCACGGCGCAATTCTACATCGAACGAAGCAGCAGGAGATCGATTCGATGAAGGCATTTCCAATTGATTTAGAACTTTGTTCGCGATTTCTAAGTACAAATCCTCAATCATTATCAACGCTTCGTTGTAGATTTCTGCTGTGAAATTCATGTTCATATTTGAATTTTCCTTGAGTATTTGACGGACAATATCTTCAGCCATGTGCGATATATAATTCTCCCATAACTCTGTTGGGGATGAAGTAGAGCAGGCGGTCAATATGATTGCAAACAATGCACGAATTTGATTTGGATGTGACGTGTTGGACGAGTTATTAATGCATACATCCCAGTGTCGGTCGTTCTCCAATAAATTCAGAGCGTTATATGCACTACAGAAAGTGGCATGTGTTACGTCGTTGACAAATCTCAATGGCTGGAAAGACGTTGGACCGGGCACATTTACCAATAGCATGCAAAGAAAGAAGCATTCATCTTGATTGGGATGCATGGCGTACAGTCTTCCTATCGTATTTTATCTGAATATGCTAGGTTATCCGTCGACCCGCTTTCCTTGTTTGTGTCGTTAAAATAATTTTCTACTGGCATTCAATGTGTAATACGCAGGCACTTCCGAATACAGCAGTGTTTTCGCAAACGCGTCATTTTGACATCACGTGAAGAAAGCAATTAACGTTGTTGCCGGTGGATTCATAGCTGTTTGTTGCACATTTGCAGCTGTGAAATAAACGTGTTGTCCATTTTGTTGTTTTCAAAACTAAGACAAAAAATACTAACGAAATATTTCCATTCAAACGCAGATCAATCGACACAGCTCAATTTTACCATCAATTGCATTGAAAAATAAGAACAGTTAAAAAAACGAAAAGAAAAGCAATGAAAAAATGAAAAAATATGCTATACCCACGAAATGAACAGTGTGGTAAAAAACACAGCTCAATTCCAACGCAATGTCAAACTAAATAATTAAATCAAAATGAAAATGAATCAAAATCTATGAAAATTAAAAAATGGCAACATACAAAAACATCGTGTGTTGCTCTACGTGCAACAAATGGCGCTATTTTTCAAACACGCATGTTTTTACGTGTCACAGGTGTACCATCTAAATAGTAAGTATGTAAACATGCACATATTCGAATGGAACGTTGTATCAAAATTTCAAAGCAATCGGTGAAGAACTTTTGGAGATTACAGAGTGTGTTGCTTTTACGTCCAATAGATGGGGCTCTTTTTAAAAAAAAACATGTTTTTTCCAGTCACAGGTGAGGCATGTATACAGTAGATATATAAAAACCCTCGCAAATTCGAATGCAATGTTGTGTCAAATTTTCAAAGCAATCGGTAATGAGGTTTCTAAGATTTCTCTCACATGAAAAACACACGAAAAACACAGCTTTAAAAAAAAACTTGTTTTCCCCGTCATCGACGAGGAAAACTATATAAAACATTAATCTATATAGAATGTATATAAAAACCCAAAACTCATCTCAAGATATTAAAAATATAACTTTATTCCGTGTTGATCCATATACAAGCCGAAATGCCAGGAGTATTATTAACTAAGTCGCACCCCGAGCTGTGATGCCTTCTGTGTGATTAATTGTCCTGAGGGCGGTGGGTGGTCCTGAGGGCGGTGGGTTGTCCTGAGGGCGGTGGGTTGTCCTGAGGGTGGTGGATTGTCCTGATGGCGGTGGGTTATCCTGAGGGTGGTGGATTGTCCTGAGGGCGGTGGGTTGTCCTGAGGGTGGTTTGTTGTCCTGATGGCGGTGGGTTATCCTGAGGGTGGTGGATTGTCCTGAGGGCGGAGGATTGTCCTGAGGGCGGTGAGTTGTCCTGAGGGTGGTGGATCATCCAGAGGGCGGTGGATTGTGTTGAGGGTGGTGGATTGTCCTGAGGGTAGTGGGTTGTCCTGACGATGGTGGGTTGTCCTAAAGGTAGTTGGTTGTCCTAAGAGCGGTGGATTGTCCTGAGGGTGGTCGGTTGTCCTGAGGGTGATGGATTGTCCCGATGGCGGTGGGTCGTCCTGAGGGTATTTGGTTGTCCTGAGGGCGGTGGGTCGTCTTGAGGGTAGTGGGTTGTCCTGAGGAATGTTTGTTTTCCTGAGGGCAGTGGGTTGTCCTGAGGGCAGTGGGTTGTCCTGAGGGCGGTTGGTTGTCCTGAGGGTGGTTGGTTGTCCTGAGATTGGTGGGTTGTCGTGAGGGTAGTTGGATGTCCTGGGAGTGGTTGGTTGTCCTGAGGGCGGTTGGTTGTCCTAAGGTCGGTTTGTTGTCCTGACAGTAGTTGATTGTCCTGAGGGCGGTTGGATGTCCTGAGGGAGGCTGGTTGTACTAAGGGTAGTGGGTTGTCCTGAGGGCAGTTTGTTGTCCTGAGGGCAGTTTGTTGTCCTGAGGGCAGTGGGCTGTCCGTAGGGTGGTTGATTGTCCTGAGGGCGGTGGGTTGTCCTGAGGGCGGATGGTTGTCCTGAGGGCGGTTGGTTGTCCTAAGGGTGGTTGCTTGTCCTGAGGGTAGTAACTTTTCCTGAGGGTAGTTGATTGTCCTGAGGGTATTGGGATGTCCTGAGGGCGGTTGGTTGTCCTGAGGACGGTTGGTTGTCCTGAAGGTGGTTGGTTGTCCCGAGGGTAGTTGGTTATCCTGAGGGCGGTGGGTTGTCCTGAGGGTGGTTGGCTGTCATAAGGGTGGTGGGTTGTTCTGTGGGTAGTGGGTTGTCTTGAGGGTAGTTTTTTGTCCTGAGGGTGGTAGGTTGTCCTGAGGGTAGTTTGTTGTCCTGAGGGTAGTGGATTGTCCTGAGGGTGGTAGGTTGTCCTGATTGCGGTAGGTTGTCCTGAGGGTGGTGGGTTGTCCTGAGGGAAGTTTGTTGTCCTGAGGGTAGTGGATTGTCCTGAGGGTTGTAGGTTGTCCTGATTGCGGTAGGTTGTCCTGAGGGTGGTGGGTTGTCCTCAGGGAAGTTGGTTGTCCTGAGGGCGGTGGGTTGTCCTGAGGGTAGTAGGTTATCCTGAGGGCGGTTAGTTATCCTGAGGGTGGTTGGTTGTCCTGAGGGCGGTGGGTTGTCCTGAGGGTAGTAGGTTATCCTGAGGGCGGTTTGATGTCCTGAGGGCAGTGGGTTGTCCTTAGGGTGGTTGATTGTCCTCAGGGCAGTTGGTTGTCCTGAGGGCGTGGTTTATCCTGAGGATGGTGGGTTGTACTGATTGTGGTTGGGTTTCCTGAGGGTAGTGGGTTGTCCTGAGGGTAGTTGGTTGTCCTGAGAGTAGTTCATTGTCCTGAAGGCGGTTGGTTGTCCTGAGGGTAGTGGGTTGTCCTGAGGGTATTGGGTTGTCCTGAGGGCGGTTGGTTGTCCTGAGGGCGGTGGGTTGTCCTGAGGGTAGTGCGTTGTCCTGAGGGGGGGTTGGTTGTCCTGAGGGCAGTGGGTTGTCCTGAGGGTAGTGCGTTGTCCTGAGGGTAGTTTTTTGTCCTGAGGGTGGTAGGTTGTCCTGAGGGTAGTTTGTTGTCCTGAGGGTAGTGGATTGTCCTGAGGGTGGTAGGTTGTCCTGATTGCGGTAGGTTGTCCTGAGGGTGGTGGGTTGTCCTGAGGAAAGTTTGTTGTCCTGAGGGTAGTGGATTGTCCTGAGGGTGGTGAGTTGTCCTGACGGTAGTTGGATGTCCTGAGAGTGGTAGGTTGTCCTGAGGGCGGTTAATTGTCCTGAAGTCGGTTTGTTGTCCTGACAGTAGTTGATTGTTCTGAGGGCGGTTGGATGTCCTGAGGGAGGCTGGTTGTACTGAGGGTAGTGGGTTGTCCTGAGGGCAGTTTGTTGTCCTGAGGGCATTGGGTTGTCCTTAGGGTGGTTGACTGTCCTGAGGGCGGTGGGTTGTCCTGAGGGTGGATGGTTGTCCTGAGGGTGGTTGGTTGTCCTGAGGGTGGTGGGTTGTCTTGAGGGTAGTTTGTTGTCCATGAGGGTAGAGGATTGTCCTGAGGGCGGTGGGTTGTCCTGAGGGTAGTAGGTTATCCTGAGGGCGGTTTGATGTCCTGAGGGCAGTGGGTTGTCCTTAGGGTGGTTGATTGTCCTCAGGGCAGTTGGTTGTCCTGAGGGCGTGGTTTATCCTGAGGATGGTGGGTTGTACTGATTGTGGTTGGGTTTCCTGAGGGTAGTGGGTTGTCCTGAGGGTAGTTGGTTGTCCTGGGGGCGGTTGGTTGTCCTGAGAGTTGTTCATTGTCCTGAAGGCGGTTGGTTGTCCTGAGGGTAGTGGGTTGTCCTGAGGGTATTGGGTTGTCCTGAGGGCGGTTGGTTGTCCTGAGGGCGGTGGGTCGTCCTGAGACTAGTGGGTTGTCCTGAGGGTAGTTGGTTGTCCTGAGGGCAGTGGGTTGTCCTGAGGGTAGTGCGTTGTCCTGAGGGGGGTTGGTTGTCTTGAGGGTGGTAGGTTGTCCTGAGGCTGGTTGGTTGTCCTGAGATTGGTGAGTTGTCCTGAGGGTAGTTGGATGTCCTGAGAGTGGTAGGTTGTCCTGAGGGCGGTTAATTGTCCTGAAGTCGGTTTGTTGTCCTGACAGTAGTTGATTGTTCTGAGGGCGGTTGGATGTCCTGAGAGAGGCTGGTTGTACTGAGGGTAGTGGGTTGTCCTGAGGGCAGTTTGTTGTCCTGAGGGCATTGGGTTGTCCTTAGGGTCGTTGACTGTCCTGAGGGCGGTGGGTTGTCCTGAGGGTGGATGGTTGTCCTGAGGGCGGTTGGTTGTCCTAAGGGTGGATGCTTGTCCTGAGGGTAGTAAGTTTTCCTGAGGGTAGTTGGTTGTTCTGAGGGTGGTGGGTTGTCCTGAGGGTATTGGGATGTCCTTAGGGCGGTTGGTTGTCCTGAGGACGGTTGGTTGTCCTGAAGGTGGTTGGTTGTCCTGAGGGTAGTTGGTTATCCTGAGGGCGGTGGGTTGTCCTGAGGGTGGTTGGCTGTCCTGAGGGTGGTTGGTTATCCTGAGGGTGGTTGGTTGTCGTGAGGGTAGATGGTTGTCCTGAGGGTGGTTGGTTGTCCTGAGGGTGGTGGGTTGTCTTGAGGGTAGTTGTTTATCCTGAGGGTGGTAGGTTGTCGTGAGGGTAGTTTGTTGTCCATGAGGGTAGAGGATTGTCCTGAGGGTGGTAGGTTGTCCTGAGGGTGGTAGGTTGTCTTGAGGGCGGTACGTTGTCCTGAGGGTGGTGGGTGTTCCTGAGGGAAGTTGGTTGTCCTGAGAGCAGTGGGTTTTCCTGAAGGTAGTAGGTTATCCTTAGGGCGGTTAGATGTCCTGAGGGAGGTTGGTTGTCCTGAGGGCTGTTGGTTGTACTGTGGGTAGTGGGTTGTCCTGAGGGCGGTTTGTTGTCCTGAGGGCAGTGGGTTGTCCTTAGGGTTGTTGATTGTTCTCAGGGTAGTTGGTTGTCCTCAGGGTGGATGGTTGTCCTGAGGGCGGTGGGTTGTCCTGAGGGCGTGGTTTGTCCTGAGGACGGTGGGTTGTACTGATTGTGGTTGGTTTTCCTGAGGGTAGTGGGTTTTCCTGAGGGTAGTTGGTTGTCCTGAGGGTGGTTGGTTGTTCTGAGAGTATTTTATTGTCCTCAGGGCAATTGGTTGTCCTGAGGGTAGTGGGTTGTCCTGAGGACGGTCGGTTGTACTGAGGGCGGTTGGTTGTCCTGGGGGAGGTCGGTTGTCCTGAGGGTGGTTGGTTGTCCTGAGGGTGGTGGGTTGTTTTGAGGGTGGTTGGTTGTCCTGAAGGCGGTGGATTGTCCTGAGGGCGGTTGGTTGTCCTGAGGGTGGTGGGTTGTTTTGAGGGTGGTGGGTTGTCCTGAGGGTGGTGGGTGGGCCTGAGGGCGGTTGGTTGTCCTGAAGTCGGTGGGTTGTCCTGAGGGCGGTGGGTTGTCCTGAGGGTGTTGGTTGTCCTGAGGGCGGTGGGTTGTCCTGAGTGCGGTTGGTTGTCCTGAGGGCGGATGGCTCTCCTGAGGGCGGTTGGTTGGCCTGCGGGTGGTTGGTTGTCATGAGGGTGGAAAGTTGTCCTGAGGGCGGTTGGTTATCCTGAAGGTGATTGGTTGTCCTGAGGGTAGTTGGTGGTCCTGAGAGTAGTTGGTTGTCCTGAGGGCGGTTGGTTGTGCTGAGGACGGTTGGTTGTCCTGAGCGCGGTGGGTCGTCCTGAGCCTAGTGGGTTGTCCTGAGGGTAGTTGGTTGTCCTGAGGGCAGTGGGTTGTCCTGAGGGTAGTGCGTTGTCCTGAGGACGGTTGGTTGTCCTGAGGGTGGTAGGTTGTCCTGAGGGTGGTGGGTTGTCCTGAAGCTAGTTGGTTGTCCAGAGGGTGGTGGGTTGTCCTGAGGGTAGTTGGTTGTCCTGAGGGAGTTGGTTGTCCTGAGGGCGGTGGGTTGTCCTGAGGGCAGTTGGATATCCTGAGGGTAGTGCTTTGTCCTTAGGGTAGTTGGGTGTCATGAGGGCGGTTGGTTGTCCTGAGAGTTTTTGGTTGTCATGAGGGTGGTGGGTTGTCCTGAGGCAAGTTGGTTGTCCTGAGGGTGGTGGGTTGTCCTGAAGGTAGTTGGTTGTCCTGAGGGCAGTAGGTTTTTCTGAGGGCGATTGGTTGTCCTGTGGGTGCTTGGTTGTCCTGAGAGTAGTTGGTTGTCCTGAGGGTGGTGGGTTGTCCTGAGGATAGTTGGTTGTCCTGAGGGCGGGTGGTTGTCCTGAGGGCGGTTGGTTGTCCTGTGGGTAGTGGGTTGTCCTGAGGGTAGCTGGTTGTCCTGAGGGTAGTTCATTGTCCTGATGGCAGTTGGTTGTCCTGAGGGTAGTGGGTTGTCCTGAGGGTAGAGGGTTGTCCTGAGGGCGGTGGGTTGTCCTGAGGGTGGTTAGCTGTCCTGAGGGTGGTTAGTTATCCTGAGGGTGGTTGGTTGTCGTGAGGGTAGTTGGTTGTCCTGAGGGTGGTTGGTTGTCCTGAGGGTGGTGGGTGTTCCTGAGGGAAGTTGGTTGTCCTGAGGGCGGTGGGTTTTCCTGAGGGTAGTAGGTTATCCTGAGGGCGGTTAGGTGTCCTGAGGATGGTTGGTTGTCCTGAGGGCTGTTGGTTGTACTGTGGGTAGTGGGTTTTCCTGAGGGCGGTTTGTTGTCCTGAGGGCAGTGGGTTGTCCTTAGGGTTGTTGATTGTCCTCAGGGTAGTTGGTTGTCCTCAGGGTGGATGGTTGTCCTGAGGGCGGTGGGTTGTCCTGAGGGCGTGGTTTGTCCTGAGGATGGTGGGTTGTACAAATTGTGGTTGGTTTTCCTGAGGGTTGTGGGTTGTCCTGAGGGTAGTTGGTTGTCCTGAGGGTGGTTGGTTGTCCTGAGAGTAGTTCATTGTCCTCAGGGCAATTGGTTGTCCTGAGGGCGGTGGGTTTTCCTGAGGGTAGTAGGTTATCCTGAGGGCGGTTAGGTGTCCTGAGGATGGTTGGTTGTCCTGAGGGCTGTTGGTTGTACTGTGGGTAGTGGGTTTTCCTGAGGGCGGTTTGTTGTCCTGAGGGCAGTGGGTTGTCCTTAGGGTTGTTGATTGTCCTCAGGGTAGTTGGTTGTCCTCAGGGTGGATGGTTGTCCTGAGGGCGGTGGGTTGTCCTGAGGGCGTGGTTTGTCCTGAGGATGGTGGGTTGTACAAATTGTGGTTGGTTTTCCTGAGGGTTGTGGGTTGTCCTGAGGGTAGTTGGTTGTCCTGAGGGTGGTTGGTTGTCCTGAGAGTAGTTCATTGTCCTCAGGGCAATTGGTTGTCCTGAGGGTAGTGGGTTGTCCTGAGGGCGGTCGGTTGTACTGAGGGCGGTTGGTTGTCCTGGGGGCGGTGGGTTGTTTTGAGTGTGGTTGGTTGTCCTGAAGGCGGTGGGTTGTCCTGAGGGCGGTTGGTTAACCTGAGGGTGGTGGGTTGTTTTGAGGGTGGAGGGTTGTCCTGAGGGTGGTGGGTGGGCCTGAAGGCGGTTGCTTGTCCTGAAGGCGGTGGGTTGTCCTGAGGGAGTTGGTTGTCCTGAGGGCGGTGGGTTGTCCTAAGGGCAGTTGGTTATCCTGAGGGTAGTGCTTTGTCATTAGGGTAATTGGGTGTCATGAGGGCGGTTGGTTGTCCTGAGAGTTTTTGGTGTCCTGAGGGTGGTGGGTTGTCCTGAGGCTAGTTGGTTGTCCTGAGGGTGGTGGGTTGTCCTGAGGGCGGTTGGTTGGCCTGCGGGTGGTTGTTGTCATGTGGGTGGAAAGTTGTCCTGAGGGCGGTTGGTTATCCTGAAGGTGATTGGTTGTCCTGAGGGTAGTTGGTTGTCCTGAGGGTAGTTGGTTGTCCTGAGGGCGGTTGGTTGTGCTGAGGACGGTTGGTTGTCCTGAGCGCGGTGGGTCGTCCTGAGACTAGTGGGTTGTCCTCATGGTAGTTGGTTGTCCTGAGGGCAGTGGGTTGTCCTGAGGGTAGTGCGTTGTCCTGAGGACGGTTGGTTGTCCTGAGGGTGGTAGGTTGTCCTGAGGGTGGTGGGTTGTCCTGAAGCTAGTTGGTTGTCCAGAGGGTGGTGGGTTGTCCTGAGGGTAGTTGGTTGTCCTGAGGGCAGTAGGTTGTCCTGAGGGAGTTGGTTGTCCTGAGGGCGGTGGGTTGTCCTGAGGGCAGTTGGTTATCCTGAGGGTAGTGCTTTGTCCTTAGGGTAGTTGGGTGTCATGAGGGCGGTTGGATGTCCTGAGAGTTTTTGGTTGTCCAGAGGGTGGTGGGTTGTCCTGAGGCTAGTTGGTTGTCCTTAGGGTAGTGGGTTGTCCCGAAGGTAGTTGGTTGTCCTGAGGGCAGTAGGTTTTCCTGAGGGCGATTGGTTGTCCTGTGGGTGCTTGGTGGTGCTGAGAGTAGTTGGTTGTCCTGAGGGTGGTGGGTTGTCCTGAGGATAGTTGGTTGTCCTGAGGGCGGGTGGTTGTCCTGAGGGCGGTTGGTTGTCCTGTGGGTAGTGGGTTGTCCTGAGGGTAGCTGGTTGTCCTGAGGGTAGTTCATTGTCCTGATGGCAGTTGGTTGTCCTGAGCGTAGTGGGTTGTCCTGAGGGTAGAGGGTTGTCCTGAGGGCGGTGGGTTGTCCTGAGGGTGGTTGGCTGTCCTGAGGGTGGTTAGTTATCCTGAGGGTGGTTGGTTGTCGTGAGGGTAGTTGGTTGTCCTGAGGGTGGTTGGTTGTCCTGAGGGTGGTGGGTTGTCTTGAGGGTAGTTGTTTGTCCTGAGGGTGGTAGGTTGTCCTGAGGGTAGTTTGTTGTCCATGAGGGTAGAGGATTGTCCTGAGGGTGGTAGGTTGTCCTGAGGGTGGTAGGTTGTCCTGAGGCGGTAGGTTGTCCTGAGGGTGGTGGGTTGTCCTGAGGGAAGTTGGTTGTCCTGAGGGCGGTGGGATGTCCTGAGGGTAGTAGGTTATCCTGAGGGCGGTTAAATGTCCTGTGGGTGGTTGGTTGTCCTGAGGGCTGTTGGTTGTACTGTGGGTAGTGGGTTGTCCTGAGGGCGGTTTGTTGTCCTGAGGGCAGTGGGTTCTCCTTAGGGTTGTTGTTTGTCCTCAGGGAAGTTGGTTGTCCTCAGGGTGTATGGTTGTCCTGAGGGCGGTGGGTTGTCCTGAGGGCGTGGTTTGTCCTGAGGATGGTGGGTTGTACTGATTGTGGTAGGTTTTCCTGAGGGTAGTGGGTTGTCCTGAGAGTAGTCGGTTGTCCTGAGGGTGGTTGGTTGTCCTGAGAGTAGTTCATTGTCCTTAGGGCGGTTGGTTGTCCTGTCGGTGGTTGGTTGTCCTGAGGGTAGTTGGTTGTCCTGAGGGCGGTGGGTTGTCCTGAGGGAGTTGGTTGTCCTGAGGGCGGTGGGTTGTCCTGAGGGGAGTTGGTTATCCTGAGGGCAGTGCTTTGTCCTTAGGGTAGTTGGGTGTCATGAGGGCGGTTGGTTGTCCTGAGAGTTTTTGGTTGTCCTGAGGGTGGTGGGTTATCCTGAGGCTAGTTGATTATCCTGAGGGTGGTGGGTTGTCCTGAAGGTAGTTGGTTGTCCTGAGGGCAGTAGGTTTTCCTGAGGGCGATTGGTTGTCCTGTGGGTGGTTGGTTGTCCTGAGGGTAGTTGGTTGTCCTGAGGTTGGTGGGTTGTCCTGAGGATAGTTGGTTGTCCTGAGAATAGTTCGTTGTCCTGAGGGCGGTTGGTTGTCCTGATGGCAGTTGGTTGTCCTGAGGGTAGTGGGTTGTCCTGAGGGAAGAGGGTTGTCCTGAGAGCGGTCGGTTGTCCTGAAGGTGGTTGGTTGTCATGAGGGCGGTTGGTTGTCCTGAGAGTTTTTGGTTGTCCTGAGGGTGGTGGGTTGTCCTGAGGCTAGTTGGTTGTCCTGAGGGTGGTGGGTTGTCCTGAGTGCGGTTGGTTGTCCTGAGGGCGGTTGGCTGTCCTGAGGGCGGTTGGTTGTCGTGAGGGTAGTTGGTTGTCCTGAGGGTGGTTGGTTGTCCTGAGGGTAGTTTATTGTCCATGAGGGGTAGAGGATTGTCCTGAGGGTGGTAGGTTGTCCTGAGGGTGGTAGGTTGTCCAAAGAGCGGTAGATTGTCCTGAGGGTGGTGGGTTGTCCTGAGGGAAGTTGGTTGTCCTGAAGGAGGTTTGTTGTCCTGAGGGCAGTGGGTTGTCCTTAGGGTTGTTGATTGTCCTCAGGGTAGTTGGTTGTCCTCAGGGTGGATGGATGTCCTGAGGGCGGTGGGTTGTCCTGAGGGCGTGGTTTGTCCTGAGGATGGTGGGTTTTACTGATTGTGGTTGGTTTTCCTCAGGGTAGTGGGTTGTCCTGAAAGTAGTTGGTTGTCCTGAGGGTGGTTGGTTGTCCTGAGAGTAGTTCATTGTCCTGAGGGCGGTTGGTTGTCCTGAGCGTAGTGGGTTGTCCTGAGGGCGGTCGGTTGTACTGAGGGCGGTTGGTTGTCCTGGGGACGGTCGGTTGTCCTGAGGGCGGTGGGTTGTCCTGAGGGCGTGGTTTGTCCTGAGGATGGTGGGTTGTACTGACTGTGGTTGGTTTTCCTCAGGGTAGTGGGTTGTCCTGAAAGTAGCTGGTTGTCCTGAGGGTGGTTGGTTGTCCTGAGAGTTGCTCATTGTCCTGAGGGCGGTTGGTTGTCCTGAGAGTAGTGGGTTGTCCTGAGGGCGTGGTTTGTCCTGAGGATGGTGGGTTGTACTGATTGTGGTTGGTTTTCCTCAGGGTAGTGGGTTGTCCTGAAAGTAGTTGGTTGTCCTGAGGGTGGTTGGTTGTCCTGAGAGTAGTTCATTGTCCTGAGGGTGGTAGGTTGTCCTGAGGGTGGTGGGTTGTCCTGAAGCTAGTTGGTTGTCCAGAGGGTGGTGGGTTGTCCTGAGGGTAGTTGGTTGTCCTGTGGGCAGTAGGTTGTCCTAAGGGAGTTGGTTGTCCTGAGGGCGGTGGGTTGTCCTGAGGGCAGTTGGTTATCCTGAGGGTAGTGCTTTGTCCTTAGGGTAGTTGGGTGTCATGAGGGCGGTTGGTTGTCCTGAGAGTTTTTGGTTGTCCTGAGGGTGGTGGGTTGTCCTGAGGCTAGTTGGTTGTCCTTAGGGTGGTGGGTTGTCCTGAAGGTAGTTGGTTGTCCTGAGGGCAGTAGGTTTTCCTGAGGGCGATTGGAATTGTCCTGTGGGTGCTTGGTTGTCCTGAGGGTAGTTGGTTGTCCTTAGGGTGGTGGGTTGTCCTGAGGATAGTTGGTTGTCCTGAGGGCGGGTGGTTGTCCTGAGGGCGGGTGGTTGTCCTGAGGGCGGTTGGTTGTCCTGTGGGTAGTGGGTTGTCCTGAGGGTAGCTGGTTGTCCTGAGGGTAGTTCATTGTCCTGATGCCAGTTGGTTGTCCTGAGGGTAGTGGGTTGTCCTGAGGGTATAGGGTTGTCCTGAGGGCGGTCGGTTGTCCTGAAGGTGGTTGGTTGTCCTGAGGGTGGTGGGTTGTCCTGAGGGTAGTTGGTTATCCTGAGGGCGGTGGGTTGTCCTGAGGGTGGTTGGCTGTCCTGAGGATGGTTAGTTATCCTGAGGGTGGTTGGTTGTCGTGAGGGTAGTTGGTTGTCCTGAGGGTGGTAGGTTGTCCTGAGGGTAGTTTGTTGTCCATGAGGGTAGAGGATTGTCCTGAGGGTGGTAGGTTGTCCTGAGGGTGGTAGGTTGTCCTGAGGCGGTAGGTTGTCCTGAGGGTGGTGGATTGTCCTGAGGGAAGTTGGTTGTCCTGAGGGCGGTGGGTTGTCCTGAGGGTAGTAGGTTATCCTGAGGGCGGTTAAATGTCCTGAGGGTGGTTGGTTGTCCTGAGGGCTATTCGTTGTACTGTAGGTAGTGGGTTGTCCTGAGGGCGGATTGTTGTCCTGAGGGCAGTGGGTTCTCCTTAGGGTTGTTGTTTGTCCTCAGGGAAGTTGGTTGTCCTCAGGGTGTATGGTTGTCCTGAGGGCGGTGGGTTGTCCTGAGGGCGTGGTTTGTCCTGAGGATGGTGGGTTGTACTGATTGTGGTAGGTTTTCCTGAGGGTAGTGGGTTGTCCTGAGAGTAGTTGGTTGTCCTGAGGGTGGTTGGTTGTCCTGAGAGTAGTTCATTGTCCTTAAGGCGGTTGGTTGTCCTGTCGGTGGTTGGTTGTCCTGAGGGTAGTTGGTTGTCCTGAGGGCGGTGGGTTGTCCTGAGGGAGTTGGTTGTCCTGAGGGCGGTGGGTTGTTCTGAGGGGAGTTGGTTATCCTGAGGGCAGTGCTTTGTCCTTAGGGTAGTTGGGTGTCATGAGAGCGGTTGGTTGTTCTGAGAGTTTTTGGTTGTCCTGAGGGTGGTGGGTTATCCTGAGGCTAGTTGATTATCCTGAGGGTGGTGGGTTGTCCTGAAGGTAGTTGGTTGTCCTGAGGGCAGTAGGTTTTCCTGAGGGCGATTGGTTGTCCTGTGGGTGGTTGGTTGTCCTGAGGGTAGTTGGTTGTCCTGAGGTTGGTGGGTTGTCCTGAGGATAGTTGGTTGTCCTGAGAATAGTTCGTTGTCCTGAGGGCGGTTGGTTGTCCTGATGGCAGTTGGTTGTCCTGAGGGTAGTGGGTTGTCCTGAGGGAAGAGGGTTGTCCTGAGAGCGGTCGGTTGTCCTGAAGGTGGTTGGTTGTCATGAGGGCGGTTGGTTGTCCTGAGAGTTTTTGGCTGTCCTGAGGGTGGTGGGTTGTCCTGAGGCTAGTTGGTTGTCCTGAGGGTGGTGGGTTGTCCTGAGTGCGGTTGGTTGTCCTGAGGGCGGTTGGCTGTCCTGAGGGCGGTTGGTTGTCGTGAGGGTAGTTGGTTGTCCTGAGGGTGGTTGGTTGTCCTGAGGGTAGTTTATTGTCCATGAGGGTAGAGGATTGTCCTGAGGGTGGTAGGTTGTCCTGAGGGTGGTAGGTTGTCCAAAGAGCGGTAGATTGTCCTGAGGGTGGTGGGTTGTCCTGAGGGAAGTTGGTTGTCCTGGGGCGGTTTGTTGTCCTGAGGGCAGTGGGTTGTCCTTAGGGTTGTTGATTGTCCTCAGGGTAGTTGGTTGTCCTCAGGGTGGATGGATGTCCTGAGGGCGGTGGATTGTCCTGAGGGCGTGGTTTGTCCTGAGGATGGTGGGTTTTACTGATTGTGGTTGGTTTTCCTCAGGGTAGTGGGTTGTCCTGAAAGTAGTTGGTTGTCCTGAGGGTGGTTGGTTGTCCTGAGAGTAGTTCATTGTCCTGAGGGCGGTTGGTTGTCCTGAGGGTAGTGGGTTGTCCTGAGGGCGGTCGGTTGTACTGAGGGCGGTTGGTTGTCCTGGGGACGGTCGGTTGTCCTGAGGGCGGTGGGTTGTCCTGAGGGCGTGGTTTGTCCTGAGGATGGTGGGTTGTACTGATTGTGGTTGGTTTTCCTCAGGGTAGTGGGTTGTCCTGAAAGTAGTTGGTTGTCCTGAGGGTGGTTGGTTGTCCTGAGAGTAGTTCATTGTCCTGAGGGCGGTTGGTTGTCCTGAGAGTAGTGGGTTGTCCTGAGGGCGTGGTTTGTCCTGAGGATGGTGGGTTGTACTGATTGTGGTTGGTTTTCCTCAGGGTAGTGGGTTGTCCTGAAAGTAGTTGGTTGTCCTGAGGGTGGTTGGTTGTCCTGAGAGTAGTTCATTGTCCTGAGGGTGGTAGGTTGTCCTGAGGGTGGTGGGTTGTCCTGAAGCTAGTTGGTTGTCCAGAGGGTGGTGGGTTGTCCTGAGGGTAGTTGGTTGTCCTGAGGGCAGTAGGTTGTCCTGAGGGAGTTGGTTGTCCTGAGGGCGGTGGGTTGTCCTGAGGACAGTTGGTTATCCTGAGGGTAGTGCTTTGTCCTTAGGGTAGTTGGGTGTCATGAGGGCGGTTGGTTGTCCTGAGAGTTTTTGGTTGTCCTGAGGGTGGTGGGTTGTCCTGAGGCTAGTTGGTTGTCCTTAGGGTGGTGGGTTGTCCTGAAGGTAGTTGGTTGTCCTGAGGGCAGTAGGTTTTCCTGAGGGCGATTGGTTGTCCTGTGGGTGCTTGGTTGTCCTGAGGGTAGTTGGTTGTCCTGAGGGTGGTGGGTTGTCCTGAGGATAGTTGGTTGTCCTGAGGGCGGGTGGTTGTCCTGAGGGCGGGTGGTTGTCCTGAGGGCGGGTGGTTGTCCTGTGGGTAGTGGGTTGTCCTGAGGGTAGCTGGTTGTCCTGAGGGTAGTTCATTGTCCTGATGCCAGTTGGTTGTCCTGAGGGTAGTGGGTTGTCCTGAGGGTATAGGGTTGTCCTGAGGGCGGTCGGTTGTCCTGAAGGTGGTTGGTTGTCCTGAGGGTGGTGGGTTGTTCTGAGGGTAGTTGGTTATCCTGAGGGCGGTGGGTTGTCCTGAGGGTGGTTGGCTGTCCTGAGGGTGGTTAGTTATCCTGAGGGTGGTTGGTTGTCGTGAGGGTAGTTGGTTGTCCTGAGGGTGGTTGGTTGTCCTGAGGGTGGTGGGTTGTCTTGAGGGTAGTTGTTTGTCCTGAGGGTGGTAGGTTGTCCTGAGGGTAGTTTGTTGTCCATGAGGGTAGAGGATTGTCCTGAGGGTGGTAGGTTGTCCTGAGGGTGGTAGGTTGTCCTGAGGGCGGTAGGTTGTCCTGAGGGTAGTAGGTTATCCTGAGGGCGGTTAAATGTCCTGAGGGTGGTTGGTTGTCCTGAGGGCTGTTGGTTGTACTGTGGGTATAGTGGGTTGTCCTGAGGGCGGGTTGTTGTCCTGAGGGCAGTGGGTTCTCCTTAGGGTTGTTGTTTGTCCACAGGGAAGTTGGTTGTCCTCAGGGTGTATATTTGTCCTGAGGGCGGTGGGTTGTCCTGAGGGCGTGGTTTGTCCTGAGGATGGTGGGTTGTACTGATTGTGGTAGTTTTTCCTGAGGGTAGTGGGTTGTCCAGAGAGTAGTTGGTTGTCCTAAGGGTCGTTGGTTGTCCTGAGAGTAGTTTATTGTCCTCAGGGAAATTGGTTGTCCTGAGGGTAGTGGGTTGTCCTGAGGGCGGTCGGTTGTACTGAGGGCGGTTGGTTGTCCTGGGGGAGGTCGGTTGTCCTGAGGGTGGTTGGTTGTCCTGAGGGTGGTGGGTTGTTTTGAGGGTGGTTGGTTGTCCTGAAGGCGGTGGGTTGTCCTGAGGGCGGTTGGTTGTCCTGAGGGTGGTGGGTTGTTTTGAGGGTGGTGGGTTGTCCTGAGGGTGGTGGGTGGGCCTGAGGGCGGTTGGTTGTCCTGAAGTCGGTGGGTTGTCCTGAGGGCGGTGGGTTGTCCTGAGGGTGTTGGTTGTCCTGAGGGCGGTGGGTTGTCCTAAGTGCGGTTGGTTGTCCTGAGGGCGGTTGGCTCTCCTGAGGGCGGTTGGTTGGCCTGCGGGTGGTTGGTTGTCATGAGGGTGGAAAGTTGTCCTGAGGGCGGTTGGTTATCCTGAAGGTGATTGGTTGTCCTGAGGATAGTTGGTGGTCCTGAGGGTAGTTGGTTGTCCTGAGGGCGGTTGGTTGTGCTGAGGACGGTTGGTTGTCCTGAGCGCGGTGGGTCGTCCTGAGCCTAGTGGGTTGTCCTGAGGGTAGTTGGTTGTCCTGAGGGCAGTGGGTTGTCCTGAGGGTAGTGCGTTGTCCTGAGGACGGTTGGTTGTCCTGAGGGTGGTAGGTTGTCCTGAGGGTGGTGGGTTGTCCTGAAGCTAGTTGGTTGTCCAGAGGGTGGTGGGTTGTCCTGAGGGTAGTTGGTTGTCCTGAGGGAGTTGGTTGTCCTGAGGGCGGTGGGTTGTCCTGAGGGCAGTTGGATATCCTGAGGGTAGTGCTTTGTCCTTAGGGTAGTTGGGTGTCATGAGGGCGGTTGGTTGTCCTGAGAGTTTTTGGTTGTCCTGAGGGTGGTGGGTTGTCCTGAGGCAAGTTGGTTGTCCTGAGGGCGGTGGGTTTTCCTGAGGGTAGTAGGTTATCCTGAGGGCGGTTAGGTGTCCTGAGGATGGTTCGTTGTCCTGAGGGCTGTTGGTTGTACTGTGGGTAGTGGGTTTTCCTGAGGGCGGTTTGTTGTCCTGAGGGCAGTGAGTTGTCCTTAGGGTTGTTGATTGTCCTCAGGGTAGTTGGTTGTCCTCAGGGTGGATGGTTGTCCTGAGGGCGGTGGGTTGTCCTGAGGGCGTGGTTTGTCCTGAGGATGGTGGGTTGTACAAATTGTGGTTGGTTTTCCTGAGGGTTGTGGGTTGTCCTGAGGGTAGTTGGTTGTCCTGAGGGTGGTTGGTTGTCCTGAGAGTAGTTCATTGTCCTCAGGGCGGTTGGTTGTCCTGAGGGTAGTGGGTTGTCCTGAGGGCGGTCGGTTGTACTGAGGGCGGTTGGTTGTCCTGGGGGCGGTGGGTTGCTTTGAGGTTGGTTGGTTGTCCTGAAGGCGGTGGGTTGTCCTGAGGGCGGTTGGTTGTCCTGAGGGTGGTGGGTTGTTTTGAGGGTGGTGGGTTGTTCTGAGGGTGGTGGGTGGGCCTGAGGGCGGTTGCTTGTCCTGAAGGCGGTGGGTTGTCCTGAGGGAGTTGGTTGTCCTGAGGGCGGTGGGTTGTCCTAAGGGCAGTTGGTTATCCTGAGGGTAGTGCTTTGTCATTAGGGTAATTGGGTGTCATGAGGGCGGTTGGTTGTCCTGAGAGTTTTTGGTTGTCCTGAGGGTGGTGGGTTGTCCTGAGGCTAGTTGGTTGTCCTGAGGGTGGTGGGTTGTCCTGAGGGCGGTTGGTTGGCCTGCGGGTGGTTGTTGTCATGTGGGTGGAAAGTTGTCCTGAGGGCGGTTGGTTATCCTGAAGGTGATTGGTTGTCCTGAGGGTAGTTGGTTGTCCTGAGGGTAGTTGGTTGTCCTGAGGGCGGTTGGTTGTGCTGAGGACGGTTGGTTGTCCTGAGCGCGGTGGGTCGTCCTGAGACTAGTGGGTTGTCCTCATGGTAGTTGGTTGTCCTGAGGGCAGTGGGTTGTCCTGAGGGTAGTGCGTTGTCCTGAGGACGGTTGGTTGTCCTGAGGGTGGTAGGTTGTCCTGAGGGTGGTGGGTTGTCCTGAAGCTAGTTGGTTGTCCAGAGGGTGGTGGGTTGTCTTGAGGGTAGTTGTTTGTCCTGAGGGTGGTAGGTTGTCCTGAGGGTAGTTTGTTGTCCATGAGGGTAGAGGATTGTCCTGAGGGTGGTAGGTTGTCCTGAGGGTGGTAGGTTGTCCTGAGGGCGGTAGGTTGTCCTGAGGGTAGTATGTTATCCTGAGGGCGGTTAAATGTCCTGAGGGTGGTTGGTTGTCCTGAGGGCTGTTGGTTGTACTGTGGGTAGTGGGTTGTCTTGAGGGCGGATTGTTGTCCTGAGGGCAGTGGGTTCTCCTTAGGGTTGTTGTTTGTCCTCAGGGAAGTTGGTTGTCCTCAAGGTGTATGGTTGTCCTGAGGGCGGTGGGTTGTCCTGAGGGCGTGGTTTGTCCTGAGGATGGTGGGTTGTACTGATTGTGGTAGGTTTTCCTGAGGGTAGTGGGTTGTCCTGAGAGTAGTTGGTTGTCCTTAGGGTGGGTGGTTGTCCTGAGAGTAGTTTATTGTCCTCAGGGCAATTGGTTGTCCTGAGGGTAGTGGGTTGTCCTGAGGGCGGTCGGTTGTACTGAGGGCGGTTGGTTGTCCTGGGGGAGGTCGGTTGTCCTGAGGGTGGTTGGTTGTCCTGAGGGTGGTGGGTTGTTTTGAGGGTGGTTCGTTGTCCTGAAGGCGGTGGGTTGTCCTGACGGCGGTTGGTTGTCCTGAGGGTGGTGGGTTGTTTTGAGGGTGGTGGGTTGTCCTGAGGGTGGTGGGTGGGCCTGAGGGCGGTTGGTTGTCCTGAAGTCGGTGGGTTGTCCTGAGGGCGGTGGGTTGTCCTGAGGGTGTTGGTTGTCCTGAGGGCGGTGGGTTGTCCTGAGTGCGGTTGGTTGTCCTGAGGGCGGTTGGCTCTCCTGAGGGCGGTTGGTTGGCCTGCGGGTGGTTGGTTGTCATGAGGGTGGAAAGTTGTCCTGAGGGCGGTTGGTTATCCTGAAGGTGATTGGTTGTCCTGAGGGTAGTTGGTGGTCCTGAAAGTAGTTGGTTGTCCTGAGGGCGGTTGGTTGTGCTGAGGACGGTTGGTTGTCCTGAGCGCGGTGGGTCGTCCTGAGCCTAGTGGGTTGTCCTGAGGGTAGTTGGTTGTCCTGAGGGCAGTGGGTTGTCCTGAGGGTAGTGCGTTGTCCTGAGGACGGTTGGTTGTCCTAGTGAGGGTGGTTGGTTGTCCTGAGGGCTGTTGGTTGTACTGTGGGTAGTGGGTTGTCCTGAGGGCGGTTTGTTGTCCTGAGGGCAGTGGGTTGTCCTTAGGGTTGTTGATTGTCCTCAGGGTAGTTGGTTGTCCTCAGGGTGGATGGATGTCCTGAAGGCGGTGGGTTGTCCTGAGGGCGTGGTTTGTCCTGAGGATGGTGGGTTTACTGATTGTGGTTGGTTTTCCTCAGGGTAGTGGGTTGTCCTGAAAGTAGTTGGTTGTCCTGAGGGTGGTTGGTTGTCCTGAGAGTAGTTCATTGTCCTGAGCGCGGTTGGTTGTCCTGAGGGTAGTGGGTTGTCCTGAGGGCGGTCGGTTGTTCTGAGGGCGGTTGGTTGTCCTGGGGACGGTCAGTTGTCCTGAGGGCGGTGGGTTGTCCTGAGGGCGTGGTTTGTCCTGAGGATGGTGGGTTGTACTGATTGTGGTTGGTTTTCCTCAGGGTAGTGGGTTGTCCTGAAAGTAGTTGGTTGTCCTGAGGGTGGTTGGTTGTCCTGAGAGTAGTTCATTGTCCTGAGGGCGGTTGGTTGTCCTGAGGGTAGTGGGTTGTCCTGAGGGCGTGGTTTGTCCTGAGGATGGTGGGTTGTACTGATTGTGGTTGGTTTTCCTCAGGGTAGTGGGTTGTCCTGATAGTTGGTTGTCCTGAGGGTGGTTGGTTGTCCTGAGAGTAGTTCATTGTCCTGAGGGTGGTAGGTTGTCCTGAGGGTGGTGGGTTGTCCTGAAGCTAGTTGGTTGTCCAGAGGGTGGTGGGTTGTCCTGAGGGTACTTGGTTGTCCTGAGGGCAGTAGGTTGTCCTGAGGGAGTTGGTTGTCCTGAGGGGGTGGGTTGTCCTGAGGGCAGTTGGTTATCCTGAGGGTAGTGCTTTGTCCTTAGGGTAGTTGGGTGTCATGAGGGCGGTTGGTTGTCCTGAGAGTTTTTGGTTGTCCTGAGGGTGGTGGGTTGTCCTGAGGCTAGTTGGTTGTCCTTAGGGTGGTGGGTTGTCCTGAAGGTAGTTGGTTGTCCTGAGGGCAGTAGGTTTTCCTGAGGGCGATTGGTTGTCCTGTGGGTGCTTGGTTGTCCTGAGGGTAGTTGGTTGTCCTGAGGGTGGTGGGTTGTCCTGAGGATAGTTGGTTGTCCTGAGGGCGGGTGGTTGTCCTGAGGGCGGTTGGTTGTCCTGTGGGTAGTGGGTTGTCCTGAGGGTAGCTGGTTGTCCTGAGGGTAGTTCATTGTCCTGATGCCAGTTGGTTGTCCTGAGGGTAGTGGGTTGTCCTGAGGGTATAGGGTTGTCCTGAGGGCGGTCGGTTGTCCTGAAGGTGGTTGGTTGTCCTGAGGGTGGCGGGTTGTCCTGAGGGTAGTTGGTTATCCTGAGGGCGGTGGGTTGTCCTGAGGGTGGTTGGCTGTCCTGAGGGTGGTTAGTTATCCTGAGGGTGGTTGGTTGTCGTGAGGGTAGTTGGTTGTCCTGAGGGTGGTTGGTTGTCCTGAGGGTGGTGGGTTGTCTTGAGGGTAGTTGTTTGTCCAGAGGGTGGTAGGTTGTCCTGAGGGTAGTTTGTTGTCCATGAGGGTAGAGGATTGTCCTGAGGGTGGTAGGTTGTCCTGAGGGTGGTAGGTTGTCCTGAGAGCGGTAGGTTGTCCTGAGGGTAGTAGGTTATCCTGAGGGCGGTTAAATGTCCTGAGGGTGGTTGGTTGTCCTGAGGGCTGTTGGTTGCACTGTGGGTAGTGGGTTGTCCTGAGTGCGGATTGTTGTCCTGAGGGCAGTGGGTTCTCCTTAGGGTTGTTGTTTGTCCTCAGGGAAGTTGGTTGTCCTCAGGGTGTATGGTTGTCCTGAGGGCGGTGGGTTGTCCTGAGGGTGTGGTTTGTCCTGAGGATGGTGGGTTGTACTGATTGTGGTAGGTTTTCCTGAGGGTAGTGGGTTGTCCTGAGAGTAGTTGGTTGTCCTGAGGGTGGTTGGTTGTCCTGAGAGTAGTTTATTGTCCTCAGGGCAATTGGTTGTCCTGAGGGTAGTGGGTTGTCCTGAGGGCGGTCGGTTGTACTGAGGGCGGTTGGTTGTCCTGGGGGAGGTCGGTTGTCCTGAGGGTGGTTGGTTGTCCTGAGGGTGGTGGGTTGTTTTGAGGGTGGTTGGTTGTCCTGAAGGCGGTGGGTTGTCCTGAGGGCGGTTGGTTGTCCTGAGGGTGGTGGGTTGTTTTGAGGGTGGTGGGTTGTCCTGAGGGTGGTGGGTGGGCCTGAGGGCGGTTGGTTGTCCTGATGTCGGTGGGTTCTCCTGAGGGCGGTGGGTTGTCCTGAGGGTGTTGGTTGTCCTGAGGGCGGTGGGTTGTCCTGAGTGCGGTTGGTTGTCCTGAGGGCGGTTGGCTCTCCTGAGGGCGGTTGGTTGGCCTGGGTGTGGTTGGTTGTCATGAGGGTGGAAAGTTGTCCTGAGGGCGGTTGGTTATCCTGAAGGTGATTGGTTGTCCTGAGGGTAGTTGGTGGTCCTGAAAGTAGTTGGTTGTCCTGAGGGCGGTTGGTTGTGCTGAGGACGGTTGGTTGTCCTGAGCGCGGTGGGTCGTCCTGAGCCTAGTGGGTTGTCCTGAGGGTAGTTGGTTGTCCTGAGGGCAGTGGGTTGTCCTGAGGGTAGTGCGTTGTCCTGAGGACGGTTGGTTGTCCTAGTGAGGGTGGTTGGTTGTCCTGAGGGCTGTTGGTTGTACTGTGGGTAGTGGGTTGTCCTGAGGGCGGTTTGTTGTCCTGAGGGCAGTGGGTTGTCCTTAGGGTTGTTGATTGTCCTCAGGGTAGTTGGTTGTCCTCAGGGTGGATGGATGTCCTGAGGGCGGTGGGTTGTCCTGAGGGCGTGGTTTGTCCTGAGGATGGTGGGTTTACTGATTGTGGTTGGTTTTCCTCAGGGTAGTGGGTTGTCCTGAAAGTAGTTGGTTGTCCTGAGGGTGGTTGGTTGTCCTGAGAGTAGTTCATTGTCCTGAGGGCGGTTGGTTGTCCTGAGGGTAGTGGGTTGTCCTGAGGGCGGTCGGTTGTACTGAGGGCGGTTGGTTGTCCTGGGGACTTTCGGTTGTCCTGAGGGCGGTGGGTTGTCCTGAGGGCGTGGTTTGTCCTGAGGATGGTGGGTTGTACTGATTGTGGTTGGTTTTCCTCAGGGTAGTGGGTTGTCCTGAAAGTAGTTGGTTGTCCTGAGGGTGGTTGGTTGTCCTGAGAGTAGTTCATTGTCCTGAGGGCGGTTGGTTGTCCTGAGGGTAGTGGGTTGTCCTGAGGGCGTGGTTTGTCCTGAGGATGGTGGGTTGTACTGATTGTGGTTGGTTTTCCTCAGGGTAGTGGGTTGTCCTGAAAGTAGTTGGTTGTCCTGAGGGTGGTTGGTTGTCCTGAGAGTAGTTCATTGTCCTTAGGGTGGTAGGTTGTTCTGAGGGTGGTGGGTTGTCCTGAAGCTAGTTGGTTGTCCAGAGGGTGGTGGGTTGTCCTGAGGGTACTTGGTTGTCCTGAGGGCAGTAGGTTGTCCTGAGGGAGTTGGTTGTCCTGAGGGCGGTGGGTTGTCCTGAGGGCAGTTGGTTATCCTGAGGGTAGTGCTTTGTCCTTAGGGTAGTTGGGTGTCATGAGGGCGGTTGGTTGTCCTGAGAGTTTTTGGTTGTCCTGAGGGTGGTGGGTTGTCCTGAGGCTAGTTGGTTGTCCTTAGGGTGGTGGGTTGTCCTGAAGGTAGTTGGTTGTCCTGAGGGCAGTAGGTTTTCCTGAGGGCGATTGGTTGTCCTGTGGGTGCTTGGTTGTCCTGAGGGTAGTTGGTTGTCCTGAGGGTGGTGGGTTGTCCTGAGGATAGTTGGTTGTCCTGAGGGCGGGTGGTTGTCCTGAGGGCGGTTGGTTGTCCTGTGGGTAGTGGGTTGTCCTGAGGGTAGCTGGTTGTCCTGTGGGTAGTTCATTGTCCTGATGCCAGTTGGTTGTCCTGAGGGTAGTGGATTGTCCTGAGGGTATAGGGTTGTCCTGAGGGCGGTCGGTTGTCCTGAAGGTGGTTGGTTGTCCTGAGGGTGGTGGGTTGTCCTGAGGGTAGTTGGTTATCCTGAGGGCGGTGGGTTGTCCTGAGGGTGGTTGGCTGTCCTGAGGGTGGTTAGTTATCCTGAGGGTGGTTGGTTGTCGTGAGGGTAGTTGGTTGTCCTGAGTGTGGTTGGTTGTCCTGAGGGTGGTGGGTTGTCTTGAGGGTAGTTGTTTGTCCTGAGGGTGGTAGGTTGTCCTGAGGGTAGTTTGTTGTCCATGAGGGTAGAGGATTGTCCTGAGGGTGGTAGGTTGTCCTGAGGGTGGTAGGTTGTCCTGAGGGCGGTAGGTTGTCCTGAGGGTAGTAGGTTATCCTGAGGGCGGTTAAATATCCTGAGGGTGGTTGGTTGTCCTGAGGGCTGTTGGTTGTACTGTGGGTAGTGGGTTGTCCTGAGGGCAGTGGGTTCTCCTTAGGGTTGTTGTTTGTCCTCAGGGAAGTTGGTTGTCCTCAGGGCGTATGGTTGTCCTGAGGGCGGTGGGTTGTCCTGAGGGTGTGGTTTGTCCTGAGGATGGTGGGTTGTACTGATTGTGGTAGGTTTTCCTGAGGGTAGTGGGTTGTCCTGAGAGTAGTTGGTTGTCCTGAGGGTGGTTGGTTGTCCTGAGAGTAGTTTATTGTCCTCAGGGAAATTGGTTGTCCTGAGGGTAGTGGGTTGTCCTGAGGGCGGTCGGTTGTACTGAGGGCGGTTGGTTGTCCTGGGGGAGGTCGGTTGTCCTGAGGGTGGTTGGTTGTCCTGAGGGTGGTGGGTTGTTTTGAGGGTGGTTGGTTGTCCTGAAGGCGGTGGGTTGTCCTGAGGGCGGTTGGTTGTCCTGAGGGTGGTGGGTTGTTTTGAGGGTGGTGGGTTGTCCTGAGGGTGGTGGGTGGGCCTGAGGGCGGTTGGTTGTCCTGAAGTCGGTGGGTTGTCCTGATGACGGTGGGTTGTCCTGAGGGTGTTGGTTGTCCTGAGGGCGGTGGGTTGTCCTGAGAGCTGTTGGTTGTCCTGAGGGCGGTTGGCTCTCTTGAGGGCGGTTGGTTGGCCTGCGGGTGGTTGGTTGTCATGAGGGTGGAAAGTTGTCCTGAGGGCGGTTGGTTATCCTGAAGGTGATTGGTTGTCCTGAGGGTAGTTGGTGGTCCTGAGGGTAGTTGGTTGTCCTGAGGGCGGTTGGTTGTGCTGAGGACGGTTGGTTGTCCTGAGCGCGGTGGGTCGTCCTGAGCCTAGTGGGTTGTCCTGAGGGTAGTTGGTTGTCCTGAGGGCAGTGGGTTGTCCTGAGGGTAGTGCGTTGTCCTGAGGACGGTTGGTTGTCCTGAGGGTGGTAGGTTGTCCTGAGGGTGGTGGGTGGTCCTGAAGCTAGTTGGTTGTCCAGAGGGTGGTGGGTTGTCCTGAGGGTAGTTGGTTGTCCTTAGGGAGTTGGTTGTCCTGAGGGCGGTGGGTAGTCCTGAGGGCAGTTGGATATCCTGAGGGTAGTGCTTTGTCCTTAGGGTAGTTGGGTGTCATGAGGGCGGTTGGTTGTCCTGAGAGTTTTTGGTTGTCCTGAGGGTGGTGGGTTGTCCTGAGGCAAGTTGGTTGTCCTGAGGGTGGTGGGTTGTCCTGAAGGTAGTTGGTTGTCCTGAGGGCAGTAGGTTTTTCTGAGGGCGATTGGTTGTCCTGTGGGTGCTTGGTTGTCCTGAGGGTAGTTGGTTGTCCTGAGGGTGGTGGGTTGTCCTGAGGATAGTTGGTTGTCCTGAGGGCGGGTGGTTGTCCTGAGGGCGGTTGGTTGTCCTGTGGGTAGTGGGTTGTCCTGAGGGTAGCTGGTTGTCCTGAGGGTAGTTCATTGTCCTGATAGCAGTTGGTTGTCCTGAGGGTAGTGGGTTGTCCTGAGGGTAGAGGGTTGTCCTGAGGGCTGTCGGTTGTCCTGAAGGTGGTTGGTTGTCCTGAGGGTGGTGGGTTGTCCTGTGGGTAGTTGGTTATCCTGAGGGCGGTGGGTTGTCCTGAGGGTGGTTAGCTGTCCTGAGGGTGGTTAGTTATCCTGAGGGTGGTTGGTTGTCGTGAGGGTAGTTGGTTGTCCTGAGGGTGGTTGGTTGTCCTGAGGGTGGTGGGTGTTCCTGAGGGAAGTTGGTTGTCCTGAGGGCGGTGGGTTTTCCTGAGGGTAGTAGGTTATCCTGAGGGCGGTTAGGTGTCCTGAGGATGGTTGGTTGTCCTGAGGGCTGTTGGTTGTACTGTGGGTAGTGGGTTTTCCTGAGGGCGGTTTGTTGTCCTGAGGGCAGTGGGTTGTCCTTAGGGTTGTTGATTGTCCTCAGGGTAGTTGGTTGTCCTCAGGGTGGATGGTTGTCCTGAGGGCGGTGGGTTGTCCTGAGATCGTGGTTTGTCCTGAGGATGGTGGGTTGTACAAATTGTGGTTGGTTTTCATGAGGGTTGTGGGTTGTCCTGAGGGTAGTTGGTTGTCCTGAGGGTGGTTGGTTGTCCTGAGAGTAGTTCATTGCCCTCAGGGCGGTTGGTTGTCCTGAGGGTAGTGGGTTGTCCTGAGGGCGGTCGGTTGTACTGAGGGCGGTTGGTTGTCCTGGGGGCGGTGGGTTGTTTTGAGGGTGGTTGGTTGTCCTGAAGGCGGTGGGTTGTCCTGAGGGCGGTTGGTTGTCCTGAGGGTGGTGGGTTGTCCTGAGGGAGTTGGTTGTCCTGAGGGCGGTGGGTTGTCCTAAGGGCAGTTGGTTATCCTGAGGGTAGTGTTTTGTCATTAGGGTAATTGGGTGTCATGAGGGCGGTTGGTTGTCCTGAGAGTTTTTGGTTGTCCTGAGGGTGGTGGGTTGTCCTGAGGCTAGTTGGTTGTCCTGAGGGTGGTGGGTTGTCCTGAGGGCGGTTGGTTGGCCTGCGGGTGGTTGTTGTCATGTGGGTGGAAAGTTGTCCTGAGGGTGGTTGGTTATCCTGAAGGTGATTGGTTGTCCTGAGGGTAGTTGGTTGTCCTGAGGGTAGTTGGTTGTCCTGAGGGCGGTTGGTTGTGCTGAGGACGGTTGGTTGTCCTGAGCGCGGTGGGTCGTCCTGAGACTAGTGGGTTGTCCTCATGGTAGTTGGTTGTCCTGAGGGCAGTGGGTTGTCCTGAGGGTAGTGCGTTGTCCTGAGGACGGTTGGTTGTCCTGAGGGTGGTAGGTTGTCCTGAGGGTGGTGGGTTGTCCTGAAGCTAGTTGGTTGTCCAGAGGGTGGTGGGTTGTCCTGAGGGTAGTTGGTTGTCCTGAGGGCAGTAGGTTGTCCTGAGGGCGGTGGGTTGTCCTGAGGGCAGTTGGTTATCCTGAGGGTAGTGCTTTGTCCTTAGGGTAGTTGGGTGTCATGAGGGCGGTTGGTTGTCCTGAGAGTTTTTGGTTGTCCAGAGGGTGGTGGGTTGTCCTGAGGCTAGTTGGTTGTCCTTAGGGTGGTGGTTGTCCTGAAGGTAGTTGGTTGTCCTGAGGGCAGTAGGTTTTCCTGAGGGCGATTGGTTGTCCTGTGGGTGCTTGGTGGTCCTGAGAGAAGTTGGTTGTCCTGAGGGTGGTGGGTTGTCCTGAGGATAGTTGGTTGTCCTGAGGGCGGGTGGTTGTCCTGAGGGCGGTTGGTTGTCCTGTGGGTAGTGGGTTGTCCTGAGGGTAGCTGGTTGTCCTGAGGGTAGTTCATTGTCCTGATGGCAGTTGGTTGTCCTGAGCGTAGTGGGTTGTCCTGAGGGTAGAGGGTTGTCCTGAGGGCGGTGGGTTGTCCTGAGGGTGGTTGGCTGTCCTGAGGGTGGTTAGTTATCCTGAGGGTGGTTGGTTGTCGTGAGGGTAGTTGGTTGTCCTGAGGGTGGTTGGTTGTCCTGAGGGTGGTGGGTTGTCTTGAGGGTAGTTTTTGTCCTGAGGGTGGTAGGTTGTCCTGAGGGTAGTTTGTTGTCCATGAGGGTAGAGGATTGTCCTGAGGGTGGTAGGTTGTCCTGAGGGTGGTAGGTTGTCCTGAGGCGGTAGGTTGTCCTGAGGGTGGTGGGTTGTCCTGAGGGTAGTAGGTTATCCTGAGGGCGGTTAAATGTCCTGAGGGTGGTTGGTTGTCCTGAGGGCTGTCGGTTGTACTGTGGGTAGTGGGTTGTCCTGAAGGCGGTTTGTTGTCCTGAGGGCAGTGGGTTCTCCTTAGGGTTGTTGTTTGTCCTCAGGGAAGTTGGTTGTCCTCAGGGTGTATGGTTGTCCTGAGGGCGGTGGGTTGTCCTGAGGGCGTGGTTTGTCCTGAGGATGGTGGGTTGTACTGATTGTTGTAGGTTTTCCTGAGGGTAGTGGGTTGTCCTGAGAGTAGTTGGTTGTCCTGAGGGTGGTTGGTTGTCCTGAGAGTAGTTCATTGTCCTTAGGGCGGTTGGTTGTCCTGTCGGTGGTTGGTTGTCCTGAGGGTAGTTGGTTGTCCTGAGGGCGGTGGGTTGTCCTGAGGGAGTTGGTTGTCCTGAGGGCGGTGGGTTGTCCTGAGGGGAGTTGGTTATCCTGAGGGCTGTGCTTTGTCCTTAGGGTAGTTGGGTGTCATGAGGGCGGTTGGTTGTCCTGAGAGTTTTTGGTTGTCCTGAGGGTGGTGGGTTATCCTGAGGCTAGTTGATTATCCTGAGGGTGGTGGGTTGTCCTGAAGGTAGTTGGTTGTCCTGAGGGCAGTAGGTTTTCCTGAGGGCGATTGGTTGTCCTGTGGGTGGTTGGTTGTCCTGAGGGTAGTTGGTTGTCCTGAGGTTGGTGGGTTGTCCTGAGGATAGTTGGTTGTCCTGAGGATAGTTGATTGTCCTGAGGGCGGTTGGTTGTCCTGATGGCAGTTGGTTGTCCTGAGGGTAGTGGGTTGTCCTAAGGGAAGAGGGTTGTCCTGAGAGCGGTCGGTTGTCCTGAAGGTGGTTGGCTGTCATGAGGGCGGTTGGTTGTCCTGAGAGTTTTTGGTTGTCCTGAGGGTGGTGGGTTGTCCTGAGGCTAGTTGGTTGTCCTGAGGGTGGTGGGTTGTCCTGAGTGCGGTTGGTTGTCCTGAGGGCGGTTGGCTGTCCTGAGGGCGGTTGGTTGTCGTGAGGGTAGTTAGTTGTCCTGAGGGTGGTTGGTTGTCCTGAGGGTAGTTTATTGTCCATGAGGGTAGAGGATTGTCCTGAGGGTGGTAGGTTGTCCTGAGGGTGGTAGGTTGTCCAAAGGGCGGTAGATTGTCCTGAGGGTGGTGGGTTGTCCTGAGGGAAGTTGGTTGTCCTGAGGGCGGTGGGTTGTCCTAGTGAGGGTGGTTGGTTGTCCTGAGGGCTGTTGGTTGTACTGTGGGTAGTGGGTTTTCCTGAGGGCGGTTTGTTGTCCTGAGGGCAGTGGGTTGTCCTTAGGGTTGTTGATTGTCCTCAGGGTAGTTGGTTGTCCTCCGGGTGGATGGATGTCCTGAGGGCGGTGGGTTGTCCTGAGGGCGTGGTTTGTCCTGAGGATGGTGGGTTTCACTGATTGTGGTTGGTTTTCCTCAGGGTAGTGGGTTGTCCTGAAAGTAGTTGGTTGTCCTGAGGGTGGTTGGTTGTCCTGAGAGTAGTTCATTGTCCTGAGGGCGGTTGGTTGTCCTGAGGGTAGTGGGTTGTCCTGAGGGCGTTCGGTTGTACTGAGGGCGGTTGGTTGTCCTGGGGACGGTCGGTTGTCCTGAGGGCGGTTGGTTGTCCTGAGGGCGTGGTTTGTCCTGAGGATGGTGGGTTGTACTGATTGTGGTTGGTTTTCCTCAGGGTAGTGGGTTGTCCTGAAAGTAGTTGGTTGTCCTGAGGGTGGTTTGTTGTCCTGAGAGTAGTTCATTGTCCTGAGGGCGGTTGGTTGTCCTGAGGGTAGTGGGTTGTCCTGAGGGCGTGGTTTGTCTTGAGGATGGTGGGTTGTACTGATTGTGGTTGGTTTTCCTCAGGGTAGTGGGTTGTCCTGAAAGTAGTTGGTTGTCCTGAGGGTGGTTGGTTGTCCTGAGAGTAGTTCATTGTCCTGAGGGTGGTAGGTTGTCCTGAGGGTGGTGGGTTGTCCTGAAGCTAGTTGGTTGTCCAGAGGGTGGTGGGTTGTCCTGAGGGTAGTTGGTTGTCCTGAGGGCAGTAGGTTGTCCTGAGGGAGTTGGTTGTCCTGAGGGCGGTGAATTGTCCTGAGGGCAGTTGGTTATCCTGAGGGTAGTGCTTTGTCCTTAGGGTAGTTGGGTGTCATGAGGGCGGTTGGTTGTCCTGAGAGTTTTTGGTTGTCCTGAGGGTGGTGGGTTGTCCTGAGGCTAGTTGGTTGTCCTTAGGGTGGTGGGTTGTCCTGAAGGTAGTTGGTTGTCCTGAGGGCAGTAGGTTTTCCTGAGGGCAATTGGTTGTCCTGTGGGTGCTTGGTTGTCCTGAGGGTAGTTGGTTGTCCTGAGGGTGGTGGGTTGTCCTGAGGATAGTTGGTTGTCCTGAGGGCGGGTGGTTGTCCTGAGGGCGGTTGGTTGTCCTGTGGGTAGTGGGTTGTCCTGAGGGTAGCTGGTTGTCCTTGAGGGTAGTTCATTGTCCTGATGCCAGTTGGTTGTCCTGAGGGTAGTGGGTTGTCCTGAGGGTATAGGGTTGTCCTGAGGGCGGTCGGTTGTCCTGAAGGTGGTTGGTTGTCCTGAGGGTGGTGGGTTGTCCTGAGGGTAGTTGGTTATCCTGAGGGCAGTGGGTTGTCCTGAGGGTGGTTGGCTGTCCTGAGGGTGGTTAGTTATCCTGAGGGTGGTTGGTTGTCGTGAGGGTAGTTGGTTGTCCTGAGGGTGGTTGGTTGTCCTGAGGGTGGTGGGTTGTCTTGAGGGTAGTTGTTTGTCCTGAGGGTGGTAGGTTGTCCTGAGGGTAGTTTGTTGTCCATGAGGGTAGAGGATTGTCCTGAGGGTGGTAGGTTGTCCTGAGGGTGGTAGGTTGTCCTGAGGGCGGTAGGTTGTCCTGAGGGTAGTAGGTTATCCTGAGGGCGGTTAAATGTCCTGAGGGTGGTTGGTTGTCCTGAGGGCTGTTGGTTGTACTGTGGGTAGTGGGTTGTCCTGAGGGCGGATTGTTGTCCTGAGGGCAGTGGGTTCTCCTTAGGGTTGTTGTTTGTCCTCAGGGAAGTTGGTTGTCCTCATGGTGTATGGTTGTCCTGAGGGCGGTGGGTTGTCCTGAGGGCGTGGTTTGTCCTGAGGATGGTGGGTTGTACTGATTGTGGTAGGTTTTCCTGAGGGTAGTGGGTTGTCCTGAGAGTAGTTGGTTGTCCTGAGGGTGGTTGGTTGTCCTGAGAGTAGTTCATTCTCCTTAGGGCGGTTGGTTGTCCTGAGGGTAGTTGGTGTCCTGAGGGCGGTGGGTTGTCCTGAGGGAGTTGGTTGTCCTGAGGGCGGTGGGTTGTCCTGAGGGGAGTTGGTTATCCTGAGGGCAGTGCTTTGTCCTTAGGGAAGTTGGGTGTCATGAGGGCGGTTGGTTGTCCTGAGAGTTTTTGGTTGTCCTGAGGGTGGTGGGTTGTCCTGAGGCTAGTTGATTATCCTGAGGGTGGTGGGTTGTCCTGAAGGTAGTTGGTTGTCCTGAGGGCAGTAGGTTTTCCTGAGGGCGATTGGTTGTCCTGTGGGTGGTTGGTTGTCCTGAGGGTAGTTGATTGTCCTGAGGGCGGTGGGTTGTCCTGAGGGTAGTAGGTTATCCTGAGGGCGGTTAAATGTCCTGAGGGTGGTTGGTTGTCCTGAGGGCTGTTGGTTGTACTGTGGGTAGTGGGTTGTCCTGAGGGCGGATTGTTGTCCTGAGGGCAGTGGGTTCTCCTTAGGGTTGTCGTTTGTCCTCAGGGAAGTTGGTTGTCCTCAGGGTGTATGGTTGTCCTGAGGGCGGTGGGTTGTCCTGAGGGCGTGGTTTGTCCTGAGGATGGTGGGTTGTACTGATTGTGGTAGGTTTTCCTGAGGGTAGTGGGTTGTCCTGAGAGTAGTTGGTTGTCCTGAGGGTGGTTGGTTGTCCTGAGAGTAGTTCATTGTCCTTAGGGCGGTTGGTTGTCCTGTCGGTGGTTGGTTGTCCTGAGGGTAGTTGGTTGTCCTGAGGGCGGTGGGTTGTCCTGAGGGAGTTGGTTGTCCAGAGGGCGGTGGGTTGTCCTGAGGTTAGTTGGTTATCCTGAGGGCAGTGCTTTGTCCTTAGGGTAGTTGGGTGTCATGAGGGCGATTGGTTGTCCTGAGAGTTTTTGGTTGTCCTGAGGGTGGTGGGTTGTCCTGAGGCTAGTTGATTATCCTGAGGGTGGTGGGTTGTCCTGAAGGTAGTTGGTTGTCCTGAGGGCAGTAGGTTTTCCTGAGGGCGATTGGTTGTCCTGTGGGTGGTTGGTTGTCCTGAGGGTAGTTGGTTGTCCTGAGGTTGGTGGGTTGTCCTGAGGATAGTTGGTTGTCATGAGGGCGGTTGGTTGTCCTGAGGGCGGTTGGTTGTCCTGTGGGTAGTGGGTTGTCCTGAGGGTAGATGGTTGTCCTGAGGGTAGTTCTTTGTCCTGATGGCAGTTGGTTGTTCTGAGGGTAGTGGGTTGTCCTGAGGGTAGAGGGTTGTCCTGAGAGGGGTCGGTTGTCCTGAAGGTGGTTGGTTGTCCTGAGGGTGGTGGGTTATCCTGAGGGTAGTTGGTTATCCTGAGGGCGGTGGGTTGTCCTGAGGGTGGTTGGCTGTCCAAAGGGTGGTTCGTTATCCTGTGGGTGGTTGGTTGTCGTCAGGGTAGTTGGTTGTCCTGAGGGTGGTTGGTTGTCCAGAGGGTGGTGGGTTGTCTTGAGGGTAGTTGTTTGTCCTGAGGGTAGTTTGTTGTCCATGAGGGTAGAGGATTGTCCTGAGCGTGGTGGGTTGTCCTGAGGGAAGTTGGTTGTCCTAAGGGCGGTGGGCTGTCCTGAGGGTGGTTGGTTGTCCTGAGGGCTGTTGGTTGTACTGTGGGTAGTGGGTTGTCCTGAGGGCGGTTTGTTGTCCTGAGGGCAGTGGGTTGTCCTTAGGGTTGTTGATTGTCCTCAGGGAAGTTAGTTGTCCTCAAGGTTGATGGTTGTCCTGAGGGCGGTGGGTTGTCCTGAGGGCGTGGTTTGTCCTGAGGATGGTGGGTTGTACTGATTGTGGTTGGTTTTCCTCAGGGTAGTGGGTTGTCCTGAAAGTAGTTGGTTGTCCTGAGGGTGGTTGGTTGTCCTGAGAGTAGTTCATTGTCCTGAGGGCGGTTGGTTGTCCTGAGGGTAGTGGGTTGTCCTGAGGGCGGTCGGTTGTACTGAGGGCGGTTGGTTGTCCTGGGGGCGGTTGGTTGTCCTGAGGGTGGTTGGTTGTCCTGAGGGTGGTGGGTTGTTTTGAGGGTGGTTGGTTGTCCTGAAGGCGGTGGGTTGTCCTCAGGGCGGTTGGTTGTCCTGAGGGTGGTGGGTTATTTTGAGGGTGGTGGGTTGTCCTGAGGGTGGTGGGTGGGCCTGAGGGCAGTTGGTTGTCCTGAAGGCGGTGGGTTGTCCTGAGGGAGTTGGTTGTCATGAGGACGGTGGGTTGTCCTGAGGGCAGTTGGTTATCCTGAGGGTAGTGCTTTGTCCTTAGGGTAGTTGGGTGTCATGAGGGCGGTTGGTTGTCCTGAGAGTTTTTGGTTGTCCTGAGGGTGGTGGGTTGTCTTGAGGCTAGTTGGTTGTCCTGAGGGTGGTGGGTTGTCCTGAGTGCGGTTGGTTGTCCTGAGGGCGGTTGGCTGTCCTGAGGGCGGTTGATTGTCGTGAGGGTGGTTGGTTGTCCTGAGGGTAGTTTGTTGTCCTGAGGGTGGTAGGTTGTCCAAAGGGCGGTAGATTGTCCTGAGGGCGGTGGGTTGTCCTGAGGGTGGTTGGTTGTCCTGAGGGCTGTTGGTTGTACTGTGGGTAGTGGGTTGTCCTGAGGGCGGTTTGTTGTCCTGAGGGCAGTGGGTTGTCCTTAGGGTTGTTGATTGTTCTCAGGGTAGTTGGTTGTCCTCAGGGTGGATGGTTGTCCTGAGGGCGGTGGGTTGTCCTGCGGGTGGTTGGTTGTCTTGAGGGTGGAAAGTGGTCCTGAGGGTGGTTGGTTATCCTGTAGGTGATTGGTTGTCCTGAGGGTAGTTGGTTGTCCTGAGGGTAATTGGTTGTCCTGAGGGCGGTTGGTTGTGCTGAGGACGGTTGGTTGTCCTGAGCGCGGTGGGTCGTCCTGAGACTAGTGGGTTGTCCTGAGGGTAGTTGGTTGTCCTGAGGGCAGTGGGTTGTCCTGAGGGTAGTGCGTTGTCCTGAGGACGGTTGGTTGTCCTGAGGGTGGTAGGTTGTCGTGAGGGTGGTGGGTTGTCCTGAAGCTAGTTGGTTGTCCTGAGGGTTGTGGGTTGTCCTGAGGGTAGTTGGTTGTCCTGAGGGCAGTAGGTTGTCCTGAGGGCGATTAGTTGTCCTGTCGGTGGTTGGTTGTCTTGAGGGTAGTTGGTTGTCCTGAGGGCGGTGGGTTGTCCTGACGGAGTTGGTTGTCCTGAGGGCGGTGGGTTGTCCTGAGGGCAGTTGGTTACCCTGAGGGTAGTGCTTTGTCCTTAAGGTAGTTGGGTGTCATGAGGGCGGTTGGTTGTCCTGAGAGTTTTTGGTTGTCCTGAGGGTGGTGGGTTGTCCTGAGGCTAGTTGGTTGTCCTGAGGGTGGTGGGTTGTCCTGAAGGTAGTTGGTTGTCCTGACGGCAGTAGGTTTTCCTGAGGGTGATTGGTTGTCCTGTGGGTGGTTGGTTGTCCTGAGGATAGTTGGTTGTCCTGAGGGCGGTTGGTTGTCCTGAGGGCTGTTGGTTGTCCTGTGGGTAGTGGGATGTCCTGAGGGTAGCTGGTTGTCCTGAGGGTAGTTCATTGTCCTGAAGGCAGTTGGTTGTCCGGAGGGTAGTGGGTTGTCCTGAGGGTAGAGGGTTGTCCTGAAGGCGGTCGGTTGTCCTGAAGGTGGTTGGTTGTCCTGAGGGTGGTGGGTTGTTTTGAGGGTGGTTGGTTGTCCTGAGGGCGGTGGGTTGTCCTGAGGGCGGTTGGTTGTCGAGAGGGTGGTTGGTTGCCTGAGGGTGGTTCGTTGTCCTAAGAATGGTAGGTTGTCCTGAGGCTAGTTGGTTGCCCTGAGGTTGGTGGGTTTTCCTGAGGGTGGTGGGTTGTCCTGAGGGTGGTGGGTTGTCCTGAGGGCGGTTGGTTGTCCTGAGGGTAGTGGTTTGTCCTTAGGGTAGTTGGTTGTCTGAAGGGCGGTTGGTTGTCCTGAGGGTGGTTGGTTGTCTTGAGAATGGTAGGTTGTCCTGAGACTAGTTGGTTGTCTTGAGGGTGGTGGGTTGTCCTGAGGGCGGTTGATTGTCCTGAGGGTGGTTTGTTGTCCTGAGGGTGGTGGCTGTCCTGAGGGTGGTAAGTTCTCCTGAGGGCAGTTGGTTGTCCTGAGGGTGATTAGTTGTCCTGAGGGTGGTTGGTTGTCCTGAGGGGAGTTGGTTGTCCTGAGGGCGGTTGGTTGTCCTGAGGGCGGTGGGTCGTTCTGAGACTAGTGGGTTGTCCTGAGGGCGGTTGGTTGTGCAGGGGGCGGTTGGTTGTCAAGAGGGCGCTGGGTCATTCTGAGACTAGTGGGTTGTCCTGAGGGTAGTTGTTCAAGGGTTTATTGCACAATCAACTACAAAAGGTGATTCGGTGCTTTTAAAATGCTAAGCTAACCTAAATACGTAAATACATAGATACGCAGATTTACGTATGCCCTACATAAAGTGCTCGATCTGTCTTTTACATAGAGTCATTAATGTGTATTTACAAAGGTGAAATGTAATTATTATCAGCTTTTATATATACTTTATACACATACATATACATACACACACACATATACGCACATATACATATATATATATATATATATATATATATATATATATATATATATATATATATATATATATATATATATATATATATATATATATATACACACACACACACGCATTCACATACATGTGTCTCTTTTACTCAGGGTGAGATAGCTGATAAAGAAACTAGTGTGCAATTAAGCACTTAATCACTGAAGGTGATTAAGGTGCTTTTACAAGCTTAGGTTATATAGTTTCATCACATACATACATTGTATAATTAATACATTACATGGTCAATCTTTGGTACAAGTCCAATATACCATCAAGTGTTCAAGGTACTCATGTAGTAATTACAGAATTCAGCATACCTTAGCCCAGGAGGGCGAAAGTCATTCAGTATGGGACATTCTACAATATAATGTTCAACAGAGTGCATGTTTTCTATTTCATAAAGTTGACACATTGTGTACTCGACATTTGGGTTTTGAGAAAGCTGCCAGATACGTGTATATCCCAGGCTTATTCTGGTCACTATAATATCACATTGCCGGGTTCTTGTTCTATTAGTCCCATATGTGAATGTCTCCTCACGATATCTATCATAATATTTAATGCTACAACTTTCAGGTTTTTGCGAATTTGTTAGGTCGGTGAGATCTTCATTACATATTTGTTTAAGTATTCTCTTTGTCATTGCTAATGAAACACCCATATCAATATCAACCATGAAGGTACTGGTAGTTCTGGTTTGCGTCACATCCTCTCCCGTTTCTCTCTCCTCTATGACCGTCTCTCTTGTCATGTTTTAGTTTCTGCTTCAGATTCATGTCCCTGAACCCGTTCGTATATTTCCAGTCCAGCTTTCTTTTGCAAAATATATTTTATCGGCCATTATGACCCATATAAATATCTCAACAAATTAATGTGAACGCTCATATATTTTCTTTTCATAAATATTTGAGTCTGAAGCTGCTATCAGCATATGAGAATATTTCTTTGTACAGCATCCGATTCTCTCTATTTTACCTTAACACGCTTTTTATTATTGTCTCTCGTGTTTCTCCTCCGGTTGTGATAGCCATCAAATTATCGGTATTCGTCCTTCAGCTTGCATTATCTGCCATTATTCAGGCGTTACCACCCACGTGTCTAACAAACTGCTTCATTTGTAACTGTTTCCTGTGTTCGACTTGTGTGTTTCTGCAACAGATGTCTCCACCTGTCCTCTCACATGTTGACGTTATTTATTGAAACTTTTGTTTGTTTTCCGTAATGTTATTACCCGTTGATCTTTCCCGCCAAGTTTATTCGTTATTCTATCTAGCTTCTTCCTTTCCAACTTTCTGACTAATGTGTCTGTTTATAATTTTGGTTTTTCTTTGTCTAAGAGCCCAAGAGCCTTACTCTAATTATTGTTTGAGTGATTTTTTTTACTAACTCTCAATTTCCATTTTCCGTTTATTTATCTTCATCTTTTCTCCATCCTCCATCTCATCTCCCAGTTGTCTGACATCACCTCCGTCTTCTGTAACCTATTTGTAAAGATTGAGTAATTTATATACAAATGTTATTATTAAGTGTGTATTTACTATTTGTATTAACTATTTGTGTCTGCAGAATCTAGGTATTAGCTCCTGGACCCCCGCCTTTCTAAAAAAATCTATTTTTCCTCTATTATATCTACCACATACAGTTCTCTCTAACACGCAAACAACTTTCTGAGAAACAACTTTCTGGGGATGCGTGTGCAAACACACGCATCCCCAGAAAGTAGTCTGTAGCAGCTGTCAAACTTCCATGTATCTATTTATAGCTAGGTGTACAGGTGCAACAGGGTGAAAGAAACTGTCCGTTTATTTCCCCCTCCGCCGGAATCAAACTCGGGCCTTTAGTACTACGACCCCCGTGCACTGTCCACTCACCCGTGAGGCCCCACTTCAGCGCCGTGTGTGTGTGTGTGTATTCACCTAGTTGAATAATCAATCTGAAGGTGTGTGTGTGTGTGTTTGCGTGTATGTGTGTGTGTGTGTGTGTGTGTGTGTGTGTGTGTGTGTGTGTGTGTGTGTGTGTGTGTGTGTGTGTGTGTGTGTGTGTGTGTGTGTGTGTGTGTGTGTGTGTGTGTGTGTGTGTGTGTGTGTGTGTGTGTGTGTGTGTGTGTGTGTGTGTGTGTGTCTGTGTGAATACTCGCGCAATTTTACTCACCAATTTGAGGCTGCAGGGCTTTGCTCTTTTGTCCCCGCCTTTCATGCCAGTGGTCGTCTAATGCATTGACTCCTAACCTATTTTTCTATATTTAATTTGAAATTGTAATTGGAGTTCATATCAACAACCTACTCACTTAGTTTATTTTATTTTCATAACACTACGCTCAAAAAACACATTCTAACGCCTCTGTCTCATCTGTTTATCTATGCGCTGTCTAAGCTTCTATCTACGCTCTCTTGTTCTATTGATATTTTGAACATTTCCTCTTTTTCCCACCCTGTCTATAACAAATTGTCTCGCTCTCGTATATTGTAGCAACATTAGGTTCAACTCCTTCAGTCTTCCTTCATACATAACCTCTCGTAATTCTGGGACGTTTCTTTGCAATCCTCTTCATATTTTTTAGGTTTCTTCCCCATCCACTTGGGCTACACGGTAGAGCGATGGTCTCGCTTCATGTAGGTCGGCGTTCGATTCCCGACCGTCCAAGTGGTTGGACACCATTCCTTTCCCCCGTTCCATCCCAGATCCTTATACAGACCCCTTCACTCTATATAGTCGTTATGGCTTGGCTTTGTTCCTTGGTATTTCCTTTCTTTCTTGTGAGCCTTTTGAGACGGGTGCTACGCGATGGGACGGCATACCCTAGGAATGGTCTCCCGTAGGTGGTGAACAGTGATCTGAATGTCTCCTAATTTAGATTCGTGATTGCTGTCCACTTTTACCAGTGATGAGGATGGTGCTGAAGTTATAAATTTTATTCGTGCCTCCTGAATTAGCCTTGGCGTTATAGTTACACTTTGACTTTTTTTCTTTAGTCGTTCACGGGAGGATGTTTCTTTTCATTACATACCATCCTGCTGGTCCCCTTTCCACTGTCTTCCAGTTTTATCACCTTACAATTGCTGGTGTTGAAAACCAATAGCCATTTCTGTGACCAACTCTGAAACGTACCTGGGTCACCTTAGACGTTTCAAATCCCTCTTTCTGTCTATTTATCTCATTACTTTTGAATCATCTGCGAACATCAACATATGAGATTTAACCACAATTGTTAAGCCATTCACATTTATGAGAAATTGTTTAGGTCTAACAACCGATCCTTGGAGGACTCCGCTTGTTAACTGTGTTTAGTCCAACTTTTTGCCTCTTACTTTGACTTTCTGGCTTCTTTCATGCAGATACTGACTCACCCATTTCAGTGGTATTCCACTTAGTTTATGAAGTAGTGTTTTATTCAAAACTATCAAAATCTTTTTGGCACCCCAAAAATATGTCTATTCTTCTCTGCCTTACCTTTTTTCTTCATTTTATCAGTATGATGGCAGGGACTGACTTCCCTTCCACAAAGTTGTTTTGGTATTTGTTTACATATCTATTCCCCTCTCTCCTGTTCAATTATTTTTATGTTGTCCACGAACTCCAATAAATTACTAATAATTGTTTTATATTGTCTTAGAGTTCTAATACAGTGGTAAGATAAAATTCATGTACTTAGTGTTTAACAAGCCTCTTCCTAATCATTCTCGCTAATATCTTGCTTTAGTTAATTATCTGTGATACTGGTCTCACATTAGTTCTGATTTCTTATATTTACGCAATTCATTTACCATTTTCAACTCTCATGTAGTTCCTTTATGATTAAAGGTTAACTTCTGATAGAAGGTCGGTATATATCTCCTCTATTAAGTCATTTACATTGAATACGAATATGATTGGCTTCAATACTGGCTACAGTGGGACGAGACTTAATTTTATTTATTTATATATGCAAGAGTTATTACATTCTTGTAAAGCCACTAGCAGGCATAACGTTTCGGGCAGGTCTTTAATCCTAATTTCCCACGGAATTCGACCCGCTAAATCGTTAAACAACCAGGTACCCGTTCAGTGCTGAGTGAAAAGAGGCTACAGTTAAATATTGGCGCCCAGTCAATCATCCCCGGCCATGATACGAACCAAGGCCAAAGCGCTCGCGAAGCGCCAATCAAGTCCTTTACCACTGCGCAATGGGAACTGCTGGTAACCTCCCGCCACTCCATTCTCTCCTCTTGAAATAATAGTATCTCTGTAACTATGTGGCCGATCGTATCAGTAAGTAGTGATGGAGCCCCAGGAAGCCTCTTTTGTACTATTTTTCAGAGTCCGGAAAAATTAAGCAAAAAATAAAACAAATATTCCTAGGCCTAGTATGGCACATTTATGTGCTATGTTAGGCCTCAGTGTCCTAATGAAACAAACTAAAATGGATTGGTTATGTTTCATTACCAACATAAATATAAACACTTTTCAGGTTTTTCTAAATTACGTAATACAAAAGCCTACTTTCTGGTGGCTCACCGAGACATAATTATACGTTAAAAAAATACAGTTACTATAGGTACTTTCGTTTTAAGAGGCTGGGCTGGCCACTCTGAGATCTCTCCTACTCTCTTGTCCGCTCAAGTTCCTTGTGCGACAATCTTGCCTGTTTCTTCATTTTGTGCACTACGTTAGAGACTATCGTAGGCTTTTTGACATTCCATAAGCATACAATCCGCCCATCGGACTCAATCCTGTCTGATTTCAGTTACCTAGGGGCCTCGTAGCCTGGTGGATAGCGGGGGCCTCGTAGCCTGGTGGATAGCGGGGGCCTCGTAGCCTGGTGGATAGCGCGCAGGACTCGTAATTCTGTGGCGCGGGTTCGATTCCCGCACGAGGCAGAAACAAATGGGCAAAGTTTCTTTCACCCTGAATGCCCCTGTTACCTAGCAGTAAATAGGTACCTGGGAGTTAAGTCAGCTGTCACGGGCTGCTTCCTGGGGGTGGAGTCCTGGTCGAGGACCGGGCCGCGGGGACACTAAAAGCCCCGAAATCATCTCAAGATAACCTCAAGATAACCCAGTCGAGGCAGGATTTGCAATTCCCAGAACCCTCGCTGGTGGAGTGTTGCGAAGGCCACTCTTTCCAGATGTTTCACTACCCGTGTTCTTATGGTCTTTCCCATTACTTTGTAAAGGACACGGGTCTATAGTTAAATGCCTATTATGCGTTTCCGTTTGTTATATATTTGAACTGTATTTATTGTCTTCCAACTCTGATAGTTCTCTAATTTCAAGTAACTTGAAGTGCATACGGTAAACGGTCAGCATAAAAGCCTCTGATCCTCCTAATATTCTTGGTGATGTCTATTCACACTAACATGCAAACGATTAGTCACAATAACGTGGCTGAAGATATGATGACTAATCCACACACGAGAAGATAAGGAGACGACGACGTTGCGGTCCGTCCTGGACCATTATGAAGTCGACTGTGGTTCAGGACAATCGACTTGACAATGGTCCAGGACGGACATGGAAACGTCGTCGCCTCCTCATCTTCTGGTGTGTGGTTTAGTCTTTATCTCATACTGACTTGGTGGTCTTCAGCACCAGCAGGTGTCTAATAACTTCATATCTGGCAGTCAAAGTTCTCCAACTCTGCTTGGTTCGAGACCATCTCGTTCGCCTCGGGAATTTCTCCTTCCTCCATTGTAGAGATATGAAATCTCCTGTTGAGGTCCTTAAAAACTTATCTGTCATTCTCAGTGAATGAGTTCTCTCTTCTATCCTCTGTGTCATCAATTTTTAAGCAGGATTGGCTCCTATTGTGACAACCAACGGCTCCCATGAATTTTGAAATGTGGGTTTGATTGTCCGTAGAGTGTTTCCAACTTTATTCAACGCGTAATTTTCCCTCCTCTGTGTTGGACAAACTTGAAGTAGTACAGAATGAGGCCATGAGGATAATTCTTGGTGCCCCAAGATGCACAAGAATCATCAACATGAGGGAAGAACTGAAGCTTCCAACCATACTAGAGAGAATAATGCAAGTTAACACTACCTTTTGCCTTAAAGTCATGAGAGATCCTACATCTCCTGCATTGCTCAGAGACAAATTATTTAGTGCTGTTAACACCCTTTTGACTGGTGCCGACATACCAACTCACTCCTTTTATGATAATTGGCTGAGAAACAATGCTTACAATCTCATTAAACTTAACATTCCTTTTAAGTGCAATCTACCTGTCTCTGATATTCCTCTTTATCTGTACCCCTCCATTCAAGTATCATACACACCTGTCACCAAGAAAGATAATGAGAATCTTGCTCTACTCAAAGCTGTCACTCTTGAAACAATTGACTCCTCCATCTAGAGTCTAAGATCTCACGAGCACTGTGTCTACACCGACGGCTCAGTGCAGTCTTCTACTGGACGGACTGCAGCGGCATGTAGGTTTTATAGGAATAATATTTGCACAAAGACTGTCAGTGTCAGGTTAAACAACTGGCTGACCTCCACACAAGCAGAACTAGCAGCATTACATTTAGCAACCAGCACATTAAAAAACATTGGACGAGGAATAATATTCTGCGATTCAAAGTCTGCTCTTCAAGCAATCGAAAACTTCTCTTGGAAGATCGACAGCAAGAACCTCATACTCCCCATTATAAATGACCTAATTGATGCACAGAGTAAAGGGTCTCGAATCTCCTTTGTATGGATACCTTCACACATAAATATAACCCATCATAATGAAACAGACATTGCAGCCAAATTAGCGTGTAACAAGTTTGAAGTTGAATTAGATCTAGGTATCCCCATCTCTGCTGTCAAAACTGTATTGGTCCAAACATTCAGATCTGATAGGAAAGAACTTACTGACTCCCAACGACCTGAAAGTACTAGTATAAAAAGCTATGATTTGTTCAGATCTGAAACCTACATCTATGGACAGCACAAAACGTCCACTAGACAGTGCGACACAGTGGTTGCAAGGATCAGGTTGGGTTACCGTTACCTGTGGCAGGTGGCTGCAGGTGACGGGTCTCCCAATCCTGAGCACTCCAGTTGCAAACTCTGTGAGCAGGAACTACGGCATGATCTCCCGCACTACATCACTGAATGCCCAGTTATTAGACCTTTCAGACCAGTTGGCATGAGGTACCTGGAGCTTTGCAATTACTTTATTCACTCTCGTATTCTTGAAGATATCCTCACAGTATACCCAAAATTTGCCAGTGCAGGCTATTAAACACATGGCTCTGTATGACTAACCATCCTGCGAGATGGGGACTTGTATTACCACTGCTACCTTATTCAATCCTGTGGTGTTGATATCCTCAAAATGCATCCGGAGTCTGCCAGTGCAGACCGCTTATCACATGCCTCTGTATGACTAACCATCCTGTGTGATGGGGATTTTTTTTAGCATCACCTAGTTAGCTTTTTTTTGACACACTGTACTCCACTTCATATAGTCAAGGGTAGCTGCACTAATGCAGATGTACCTAATATGTTAATAAAAAAAAAAAGTTACTCGAGCATGTTTCTCTCACCTGGAGAGAGAACAGGAAGGGTAAAGGGAGAGAAAAAGGGCAGTGGGAGGTAGAATGGGAGGCGGGGTAGAGAGAGAGAGTGTCCTGGGCCCTGCTGAATACACCCCATCTATTAATTAATAAGTTCTTTTCTGCGTCACTTCGTTTCTGCAACCACAACACGCAGGAACCGGAAAGCAAATCACATCCATACACCCAAACCCACAGGCATAAACACCAGAACACGTAGGAACCGAGTGGAATAATAACAGTCATTTTTTAGAACGCCCATATTTCTCAGTTTAATCATCCAACGGATACTTCGCAACGGACGCATCCCAAATTTGCCACTCCCATTCGTTAGGGCAGACGGTTCCACGACGATGCGGGCGCACAATGAACTCCGGAAACACTATGGCAGGTAGATACCAGGGCGGAGGCAGCTGCCCCCGAGCAGAAGAATCTAAGACGCAAGCTGAGACTAGAGAGGCGGCAATACCTGTGTCCACGAAACAGGGAACCTCCGAAGACGAAGGCTGAGGCTTGAGAGATGGCAACGCCGCCTCTGACAAAACAGGAGGCGGGGTCACGGAACCCACCAGGCGAGCATCCTTATTTCTGACCAACACCAACCCACCAGGCTCACCAACATCCTCGGCAGGAAGAACCACCCCCTATGGGGAACCAGAACAAACAGATGTGGGCGATGCATCCGAAGCAGGAACCAAATTGCCCGCCCTGGCCCCCCACCCCTACAACAGGGTCCATGCGACCTGCTGGCACCAAAGCAGTTGCCTGCTCCCCAACATCGCACTCCACAGAGGAAGAGCCCTCAGAGTCCTCAATATCACATTCTTCAGCCCAAGCACGAGAGGGTGACATACGAGAACGCTTCGACACAGGTCGCTGATCATTCGAACTGTCTCCACCAGCAGGAGGCACCTGAGGAGAGCCCTCTGCCGACCGCACCTAGGCGTGTAAGGCACGACCCCGAAGCACAACAACCTCGATAACTTGGGGCAAAAATCCACACCCCACAGGCGACACTGAAACTGAAGACAGGGCAGCCAGAGCTGGCAGAAGATCAGGCACAGAAGACACGAAGGGGCAGGCACAGAAGACGGAGGGGCAGAAGAAGGCACAGAAGATGGAGGGGCAGGGGCAGGCGCAGCAGACGGAGAGGGAGCATCCAGAAGAACAACTACAGCACCATGAACACCAGGAGCAGGCTCACCATCCGACACAGGGCGCGGAACACCAGCCATGGGTCCATTCACAAATGTATCCACCGGGTCCTCCTACGCAATCAACAGCAGAAAATCGTCCTCACGAAAGAGATTTACTAGGGGGACGACAGCCGCCGAGCAAGCAGCAGCCAGATGACCCGACAGCCCACAGCGAAAACAGGTGCGAGGCTAATGGACATAGTATACCCGAATGTAAAACCCCCTAAGCCGCACTGAGGACGGGATATCCATCCGCAGCCGCATACCCATGAGTGCAGATGCTAGTCTGGATGCCCTTATGCTTCCCAAAGGAATCCATATTGAGCCGCACTCTCAAGACAGCCCCAAACTGCCCAAAATAACGCCGTAGCAGTTCCTCCAGGAATTCAAGGGACGTCCCATGCACGCTGACATAGGTGATGGCCCCACTACGGTCCGAGACAACAACTGTATCAGTAGTGTCTGGCAGGGGGCAAGGACTGCCTCTCATAACGTCATAGAAACACCCCTGTAGTCTGTTACCTATCGTACGCACAGCTCGTATATCGGGTACAGTGTTAATATTAATAATCTAGGGGAAAAATTTGTATCTATATATGATATACCAAGGTGCCCCGTGATATGGTACAAGAAAGAAAAAACAATAATACCTAACACCAGGTTAAAACATAGGCAAAATATATATATATATATATATATATATATATATATATATATATATATATATATATATATATATATATATATATATATATATATATATATATGAATGAAAACTCACACCCCAGATGTGTGAGTTTGAAAATGAAAGAAAACGAAAACGAAAAGAAGAAAACTTCGCATATAGTCCTGGGGACCATTCAGGCTTGTTCGCATATATATATATATATATATATATGTATGTATATATATATATATATATATATATATATATATATATATATATATATATATATATATATATGTATGTATATATATATATATATATATATATATATATATATATATATATATATATATATATATATATAAATATATATATATATATATATATTTTTATATATATATATATATATATATATATATATATATATATAAATATATATATATATATATATATATATATATATATATATATATATATATATATATATATAAATATATATATATATATATATATATATATATATATATATATATATATATATATATATATATATATATATATATATATTATTAAATATGACCGAGAAAGTAAGATTAATAATTCTAACACGAATTTTCTCAATCTTGCGTACATTTCTTTTCACTGTTGGAGGTAAATCAAAAATCAATTCTCCAAAATTCATTTTTATTTCTAGTCTGACGCGACACGAGCGCGTTTCGTAAAACTTATTACATTTTCAAAGACTTTAGTTTACAAATACACAACTGAATAGAACTTACGCATCTCCGATTTTATATCTACATTTGAGTGAGGTGGATGGGGTGAGGTGGCAGTAATAGGGTATTAATTTCATCAACACAAGACAGAACAAGAGGTGGTATTAATAGGGTATTAATTTCATCAACACAAGACAGAACACGAAACAATGTGTATTGAATAGAAGTGTTTGTAGAAAGCCTATTGGTCCATATTTCTTGATGCTTCTATATTGGAGCGGAGTCTTGAGGTGGGTAGAATATAGTTGTGCATTAATTGGCTGTTGATTGCTGGTGTTGACTTCTTGATGTGTAGTGCCTCGCAAACGTCAAGCCGCCTGCTATCGCTGTATCTATCGATGATTTCTGTGTTGTTTACTAGGATTTCTCTGGCGATGGTTTGGTTGTGGGAAGAGATTATATGTTCCTTAATGGAGCCCTGTTGCTTATGCATCGTTAAACGCCTAGAAAGAGATGTTGTTGTCTTGCCTATATACTGGGTTTTTTGGAGCTTACAGTCCCCAAGAGGGCATTTGAAGGCATAGACGACGTTAGTCTCTTTTAAAGCGTTCTGTTTTGTGTCTGGAGAGTTTCTCATGAGTAGGCTGGCCGTTTTTCTGGTTTTATAGTAAATCGTCAGTTGTATCCTCTGATTTTTGTCTGTAGGGATAACGTTTCTATTAACAATATCTTTCAGGACCCTTTCCTCCGTTTTATGAGCTGTGGAAAAGAAGTTCCTGTAAAATAGTCTAATAGGGGGTACAGGTGTTGTGTTAGTTGTCTCTTCATAGGTTGCATGGTGTTTCACCTTCCTCTTATTATGTCTTCAACGAAACCATTGGAGAAGCCGTTGTTGACTAGGACCGGCCTTACCCTACAGAGTTCTTCATCGACTTGCTTCCATCCTGAACTGTGGCTGAGAGCACGGACGACATAAGCGTTAACGACACTCCTCTTGTACCTGTCTGGCAGTCACTGTTGGCATTGAGGCACATTCCTATGTTTGTTTCCTTAGTGTAGACTGCAGTGTGGAAACCTCCGCTCCTTTCCATGACTGTTACATCTAGAAAGGGCAGCTTCCCATCCTTTTCCATCTCGTAAGTGAAACGCAAAACATCAGCTCCTGCAGATGTCCGACATCAGGTACCTGTGTAAAAATATCGTCAACATACCTGCAGTATATGGCCGGTTTCAAGTTCATGTCGACTAAGACCTTTTGTTCGATGGTACCCATGTAGAAGTTCGCAAACAGGACACCTAGGGGAGAACCCATGGCGACCCCATCTACTTGCTTATACATGTGCCCATCCGGGCTCAAGAAGGGTGCCTCTTTAGTACAAGCTTGGAGTAGTTTCCTTAGAATGTTTTCTGTTATGTCAAGAGGAGTACAGGTCGGATCACGATACACTGTGTCCGCTATCATCCCGATTGTTTCATCCACAAGTACGTTGGTAAAAAGTGATTCTACGTCCAACAAAGCTCTTATCCCTGTGGCCCGTGTTCCCCGCAGTAAGTCAACAAATTTATTTGGAGACTTCAGGCTGAAGGTGCAAGGGACATAAGGAGTCAGCAAGCCGTTGAGTTGCTTCGCCAGTCTGTACGTGGGTGTGGGTATCTGGCTGATGATTGGCCGAAGTGGGTATCCAGGCTTATGTGTCTTGACATTTCCATACGCGTATCCAGGCTTATATTCCCCAATAATCTTTGGCAGGTGGAGTCCAGATTTCTTGGCGTTCACAGTTCCAATCAATTTGTTGACCTTTGCTTTCAATTCGGCTGTAGTGTCCTTCGTTACCCTTTGGAATTTAGTTTTGTCAGAGAGAATGAGGTTCATTTTCGCCAGATATTCGTCTTTTTTAAGAATGACGTATATTGGCGACTTATCACCTCTCCTGACGACTATTTCCTTGTTCTCACGAAGGCTCTAAGCTGCCGCTTTGAGCTCGCTTTGAGCTTTCTTGAGCTCAAAGCGGCAGCTAAGAGCCTTCGTGGGAACAAGGAGATAGTCGTCAGGAGAGGTGACAAGTCGCCAATATACGTCATTCTTAAAAAAGACGAATATCTGGCGAAAATGAACCTCATTCTCTCTGACCAAACTAAATTCCAAAGGGTAACGAAGGACACTACAGCCGAATTTAAAGCAAAGGTCAACAACCCGAGCTCTGGCCCGAGCATTGTAAATGTAAGGCCACGCCTGTTAGCAAATAATAATAAACAAGTAGTTTGTAAAGTGTTTATCATTCATAAACAGGGAGTTTGGCGACTGGATTAATGAACATTTGACCTTTGTTGATGAGGCAGGGTTGCAGTTTTGGTATAATTAGTAGGACTGAAATGGTTTTAATTTCAGTGATAGTATGGAGTATGGAGGGGGTGTTGTTGTTAGATCGATTATTGCCTAGTTTACGTGTATAAATATGAAACTCCATCATGAAAATTACTTGTCAAGTAATATGGGTGTATTTAACTGTGGGTAACGTGGCATGGATGAAGTGAAGGGATGATTGACTAGGGCATTGAAGTTTTCTAACAGCCTAGTGAGCCCAGATTTTAAGTTCTATGCATAAATCACTATTTTGTCAGGTGTTTGTGCTAAGTTATTAGATTGAACTGTAATTAATTTCCACGTTCCTGTAAGTATTACTCCTACCACTGTTGAGCATGATAGCGTAGGAAAGGAACGTAATTTGATCTCAACAACACATTATAATTTGAGACTGGCAAGGGCATATATATGACTCAGCTATTCGCATGTCCTACATATCCTGTTTCTCATCTGGCCTGGATGTTCCTATACTCATGATTGTGAGACAGGAGAATTATGATTATTAACCGTCCCAGTACTGTAGCTTGTGCCTAGGAAGTGAACTTTTTGCAGATCGACACCAGCAAGGTGGTGCCATATCCTGTCTTTTCAGTAATTCGGGAGAAAAAAAAATGGGATTCTTGAGTATGTATTTAGTTGTTAAACGGTGGAGAACCATTGCACAGTTAGAGTCAGACTTAAGATGAGTTGATGTAGGATAACACTTCTTAGGTTGCAGCTTCATTAAGACGTTAAGCAGCATTCCCAATGCACCATAGTCCTAGCTAAAGCATACAAACGAAGATAAGTAGGGAAAGGGAGACAGCGAAAGAGCGAGCGAGAGAGTTAAATATATATATTATATATATATTATATATAATATATATTATATATATATATATATATATATATATATATACATATATATATATATATATATATAAAGTGTAGAAGTGTAGGTGTTCGGCAGTCCTCCTAATGGCTGGTGTCAATGCCTATCACATTTTAGAAAAAAAAATCGACTGCTTGGCTGTTGTCTGTGGTAAAGTAAGGGAAGACATGCAAAACACATAGTATGAACAATGAAACTTTAATTAACTTTAAAAATTATGAACAAAGAGAATCCCTTGGCTATGTACAGCGCAAACAAACAAGTAAAAAAATATAACATAAAAATTAAGAAGAAGGGTGATGTTACTCTACAAATAAAATAAAGACAAAAGAATGATTAAACAGGTGCTGAGAATATAGCGCTAGCTTAGGACCTCCACCAATAAAAAGAGCGTATAGCAGTTGGTTGTTTACAGCTTGAGAGCACAAGGATATTCTAAGTTCAATGACTGGTTCAGGCCCAGACATCGACTTGGTAGAGGGCGCTGAGGTGCAGAGGTGCAGGTGTGCAGTCGGCGGCTCACCAATCAGAAGCAGGCAGGCTGGAATGGTTGTTTGCTGGTTGACGACGGTGGTGAGCCGGCATGGAGGGAGTGAGGAGTGGGGGGAGTTTAGGGTACGTTTGCCTCCTGGTCAAAACGTTTTGTGCTACTGGTAGACGTATCTTGAAGGTAGCATCTTGTTGTATATATATAAGTAACTTTACGTAGGGAAGAGCAGGCTCAATCTCTCTTGAAGGAGATTACCATCACAACTCTCCCCCGAAGCCTGCTCTAACGGGTCAAGTTACTTCTTCTGGTGGTAGAGTGGTATGTGTAGCGTCCTCTACCTCATAGACTCTGGAGCGGGCGTCTGTAATGATGTTGTCAGAACTCTTGATGTAGAAGATCTCCAGGTTTAAATTCTGCAGATACAAAGCCAATTGTAGAAGTCGTTCATTGGTGAATTGGGCTTGCTGCAAGAAGCGTCGGGGGATTGTGGTCCGAGTAGATGGTGGTAGACTGAGCACCTTGTAGGTAAGATGCAAAGTGCTGTAAGTTCAGGACGACGGATAGAAGTTCCTTTTCGATAGTGCTGTAGTTCTTCTGGTGAGGTTTTAACTTGTAGCTGTAGTAGCTAACAGGAAGAACTTCCTCGCCTCGTTGTTGCATCAGGACGCCCCCGATGCCGGTACCACTGGCGTCGACATGGAGGATGAAAGGCTTGGTGATATCTGGCGAGGCGAGAATGGGATTAGAACAGAGCAGAGATTTAAGTTGTTCAAAAGCAATGGTTTGCTAAATGGTCCAATGATACCGTTGCCTGGGGCTGGTTAAAGTGATCAATGGTGTCGCTACCGTACTAAAATTCTTCACAAACCTACGGTAGTAGGAGGCAAGACCAAGGAATCGCCGGAGCTGCTTCCTGGTGGTAGGCTGTGGGTAATGCTGGATGGCTTGAGTGTGTATGTTTAACGGAGCTAGGCTGCCACTCCCTATCACATGACCAAGATAACGCACTTTACCTTTAGCAAAGGTGGACTTGCCCAAGTTGATGGTGAGGCCGGCTGTCAGGAGCCTTTCGAACAATCGTTGCAGCTGGAGCAGATGTTCGTTCCAGGTGTTAGTTGCCACAACGATATCATCCAAGTAGGCGTAGGTGTGATCTAAGCCATGGATGACGCGTTTGACAGCTCGCTGGAAGGTGGCCGGGGCATTACATAGTCCAAATGCAAGGCGTTCATATCTGTAAAGGCCAAAAGGAGTGGTGAAGGCAGTTATTTTCTTTGCTCGTTCTGTCAAACATACTTGGTAGTATCCCTTGAGTAAGTCTAGTTTGGATAAATACCGAGCATTACCAATGGCGTCAAGAATGCCATCTATTCTAGGTAATGGTTAATCATCCTTGACAGTTACAAGATTCAATTTCCTGTAATCGGTACACAGCCTCACTTTACCATGCGGTTTCGGCACCAAGATGCAGGGTGAGGCCCAAGGGGACTCACAAGGGGTGGCCAGCTCATGATCCAGGAGGTACTGTACTTCAGCACGCATGACTTCCTTTTTGCTCGGGCTGATTCGGTAGAAAGGTTGACGAATCGGCCGGGTGTCAGGGAGTAGCTGGATGTCGTGCTGAACCACATTACACTCTTGTGGATCATCGCTGAACAACTTCTGATGTTCCTTGAAGATTCTGATGAGAGGAGCACTATTACTGTCCTGCAAATAGGTATGAAGATCAGTTAGGATTTCTCAGTTGGAAGGCACTGACTCAGAGTCAGAGCTTTCCGGAGGAGAGGCAGGGAAGGTCTCACTGTGGAGGTATGGATCTTTAAATGTGGATAATGATACCAACACAGTGGGGGGAGTAACTTGATACTGCTTCAGGAGGTTGATGTGGCACAACTGGGTCTTCCGCCGCCTATCTGGAGTCTGAAGAACGTAGTTGTGGTTGTTTCTGCACTCCTTGATGCGGTAAGGTCCTGAAAACTTGTTTTGCAATGGAGAACCTGGGATAGGAAAATATGCCAACACGAAGTCTCCTGGTTTAAATTTCCATATTTTGCTGCGTTGGTCAAAATAAGTCTTCATCCTCTCCTGAGCTTTCAATAGATTGTCATTAGCAAATTTACGTACTCTCTCTAGAAGGTGCTTTAAGTTTTGAAGAAACTGGGGCACATTCTGAGGGTCACTGAAGGTGGCATTACCTAGAGAGTCTTTAAAAGCTTTGAGAGGAGTACGGCACTTACGTCCGTAGAGCATCTCATAAGGAGATACTCCTAGAGACTCATTAGGGAGACTTCTGAAAATGCACATGATGAGGTCAAGTTGTTTTTCCCAGTCCTTCAAGGTTTCATTGCAAAATTTCTTTAGGAGTGCTTTAATAGTCTGATGACTACTTGCAAGAGAACCCTGTGAAGCAGGATGATAGGGGCTGGACAATACCTGTGTGATGTTGAACTGTTCCAGTGTCTTCTTGAAGAGATCACTGGTGAAGTTGGTGCCACAGTCACTTTGAACCTCTCTTGGAAATCCATACTGGGTGAAGATCTTCAATAGTTGTTTCACCACTGTAGCAGCCGTAATGTTCTTTACTGGAACTGCTATGGTGAATCTGGTGGTAGGACATTGGATATTTAGTATATAGGCGTTGCCTGAACTGGTCCGGGGTAAAGGACCAACACAGTCTATGATGAGTCTATGGAAAGGTTCCGCAGGCACCTGGATGGGTTCTAGTGGAGCCTGGGGAATAGAGATGTTAGGTTTACCTGCCATCATGTATGACACTGTTGCACTTAACTTTTGACGTCTTTAACCATACCTGGCCAGTAGTAGTCTTGTCTGATTCCGTGGTAGGTTTTGTTAAAACCATAGTGAGAAAGTGCTCCATGGGCCAGGTATAGAATATCGAGCCGTAGGCTGGTGGGAACCACTAGTTGTTCGACATTTGCCCAATCGTCATCCTCCTTCAGCTTACTGGGTCTGTAACTGCGGTAGAGCAACTGATTCTCTAGGAAGAGCCCAGGGATACTGTCAGGTTGAGTCTCAGCTTGGAAGAATAATGGTGTTAATGAAGGATCCTCCCTCTGTAACTTACGGAACTCCAACATAGTAAGATTCGGTGGTAGATTCTGATGGTCTTGAGGGACAGCGGTATCAGTAGAGTCAGCTGGTTGTGGTCGTGCAGCTTGTGCACGGGTGGTCACCAAAACCGGAGGAGAAACTTCATCACTTTCTTGGACTGGAACTTACTTAAAGATGGGATTATCCATTACAGAGTTACACACCTGGGGTTTGTCCATGATGATCAGGTTGGACGGTTGCAGATCTTTTGCCAAGTCATTGCCCAGGAGAAGTTGCACTCCAGACATGGGAAAAGGCTTTTCCCTGATGGCAACTTGGACTTCACCGGTCACGAAAGGACAATCCAGGTGGACTCTGGCGAGTGGATACGGAGTGGTAGCAGTGAGGTCAGTGATAAGGATGGTTTCCCCGGTGTTGGTGACGTTAGGCACAGCCGATTTCTATATTATGGATTGAAGAGCCGCTGTGTCCCTCAAGATCTTCAATTTGAAACGTCCCTCCGAATCTGTGCTGCTGGCAGAGACAGTTCCTGGATATAGGTGTTTGCTGAAGAGAGAAAAATCATTGATAGGAACACCAACATTCATCACAGGCTTCTTGGACTTATGAGGAGTCGGTTTGGGTTTAGTTGTTTCATTGTTGCCTTTGTATTGAGCTTTACCACATTTATCCATGGTATGTCCATAGAGCTTGCAATACTTACAATACAAATGAGAGCTCGTTTGATCGGTACTCACTTTATCATAACTGTACCAAGACTTCTTACTGGAAGGTGGATCTGGTGTTAGCCGATGGATGAGGCTGTAGGTGTCAGCCGACTTCGCACATCTGATGTAGTCGGTTTCTTCTTTGTCTGCTAAATATAAACGGATGGAAGGGGGAACACGTCTAAAGAATTCTTCAACTAGAATGAGGTTGATGAGTTCTGAAAATGTAGAGACATGTGCTGCTTCCAGCCATTTCATGAAATATCTTTTCTTTGCATTGGCAAATTCTAAAAAGGTGGTGGTACTTGCATTTAGATAATCACGGAATTTTCGTCTGAAGCTTTCGGTGGAGAGAAGGTAGGCGTCCAAAACTGCTTGCTTCAGGGTCTGGTAGTCATTCTCAGACGCTAAGGTACTGAGAGTAACCGCAGCTCTACCTGTGAGATGCACTCTGAGAAGGGTAGACCATTGATCTGCAGGCCAGCTAAGTTTTTTAGTTAGGGTCTCAAAAGTGGTGAAAAACACATATATCTCTGTCTCAACGAATGGTGGCATTAACTTACTTGCTTGGGAGACATTGAAACTTACGGGAAGACTAGCTGTAGCTTGTTGGCGCCGAGTGTGGCGCGTAGTTTCCAAAGCGAGTTTTTGTCGACGATATTCGAGAGCACTATCAGCTTGCTATTTACTGTGCTCCCGTTGCATCTCCAGGTCACGTTTTCTTGCTTCAAGCTGCTCCCTCTCCCTCTCACGGAGTAAGGCAGCCTCTTGTTCCCTTTCTTCTTTTCGGAGGGCAGCCTCTTCCTTCTTAAGGACCATCTCGCGTTCTTTTACTTGGAGAGCTTCTTTTTGTTGTTGTCGCTCAATGTTTGCTAGTTCGAGCTTCAATTTCATAGCTGCCAGAGCATGTTTATCTGCACTAGAATAGTTTTCGTGAGCTTCAGAGTCAATCTTTCCTTCATCTAAGAGATAATCCAAGATTAAATTATGCAAATCATTTTTGTTGGCTCCAGGGGGAGCATCTAGTTGATACCCGTGTGCAAGAGTTTGTAATTCGGTCCTCTTGGCACGACCTAAGTTCCCTACTTCACTTGCTGGATCCCTACGAAATGTTGCGAGACTAAACATTTTGAAAATAGCAAATAAATATACAATGAATATACTTGCGATATGGTAAGTGTCA